>NC_057798.1:646055232-646057917 GCF_018294505.1 Triticum aestivum | reverse complement strand
GGGGGGGGGCTTTCCTTCTCTCCCTCTCCCTCTTCCTTCTTCTCCTAGTCCAACTAGGGAAAGGGGGAAACCTACTCCTACTAGGAGTAGGAATCCCCCCTTGGGTGCGCCCCATGAGGCCGGCCCTCCCCCTCCTCCACTCCTTTATATACGGGGGAGGGGCACCCCATAGACGCACAAGTTGATTGTTTAGCCGGGTGCGGTGCCCACCTCCACAGATTTCCACCTCGGTCATATCGTTGTAGTGCTTAGGTGAAGCCCTGCGTCGGTAACTTCATCATCACCGTCATCACACCGTCATGTTAACAAAACTCTCCCTCGGCCTCAGCTAGATCAAGAGTTCGAGGGAAGTCACCGAGCTGAACGTGTGCAGATCGCGGAGGTGCCGTGCGTTTGGTACTTGATCGGTTGGATTGCGAAGACGTTCGACTACATCAACCGCGTCACTTAATGCTTCTGCTTTTGGTCTATGAGGGTACGTGGACACACTCTCCCGCTCGTTGCTATGCATCACATAGATATGTCTTGCGTGATCGTAGGTAAATTTTTTGAAATACTGCGTTCCACAACATCACTGCCATCCGGACAATCGGATATGCATCACCACCACCATGCCATGGGTCGTAGCGCTGCCGGCCGACCACAACACATGCATAAAGCCAGCACCTCAACACCGTAGTCCACATCCAGCAGGCACACCGGCCTCGGATTCCACATCCAATCGTCCCGGCACATCACCCCCAGCCCTCCACGGCTCCACATCCGCGGCCGCCTACGTTGCTGCTGGGAGTAGCCATTGATCACATCAGGTATGCGCCCGCGCGAGCCTGGGTACCCTGCACCACCCACTCACCACGAGAGGACAGTACTCGCCCACCATCGTAATCGGCCGCCCCGAGCTTAGCCTGGCGGCTTCCTCCGGCGGTGACGGGGGGAGGAGGGGAGGAAGGTAGGGCGGCGGGTACTCGCGGCTAGCGTACGTGTGCTTTCCGAGTCGCCCACACGAGGGACGACGCTGGGGCTATTTTCTGCAAGACATCATGCTGTAGTGTGTGGCGTTTGAGGGCACCCGGCAAGCTTGTCGATTCCGGCAGCGGGTGAATCCTTCTGCGATACATACCTTTGGCATTGGGGCATCTCCAACGGCATCCCGCAAATTTTCTCCCGCGTTCATACGCGGACAGAGGGGGACCAGTCTGCGCACACGGATGCAAGAGAACGCCATCCAACCGTGGTCGCATACACTTTCACAACAACTCGAACCAACCGGACAGAATTCAATCAAACCGGACGAATTTTGATATAAACACGGCAGATTTCATTGAAAGTAGGATAATTTGTATATAAAACCGGATGATTTTTTGTCCGATGAACTAAAACCCTAAACTATCCTATAGTTCACGCTGACCTCTTAGGTCATGTTGGGCTGGCCGGCGGCTCCTCCTCCGTCATCGTTGCCCGACTCGGTGTCAGAGTCATCATTGTTGCGGCAGGGCTACCTGGCGGCCGCCTGAGACTCGCGGATGATCCTTTCCGCTTCCTCCTACGCGTTTGGCACTGTGACCGCAGCCACCAAGGACATGGGCTGGGGGAGAGGGCGGCGGTCGTTGGAGGCATCGTCGTTGGCAGCAACGACGATCTTGGCGAGCTACCATTCCTTGTCGTACCTGGCCATCTCCGCGTCGAGGTGGCGAAGACGATGCTTGGCCATCTCCGATGTCGTCACGAAGCGGTCGAGGGCCCAAGCATATGGCAGGTCCGGGTCCGCCGCGATGTGTGGTGGAGGGACGTTCGAGTCCGCGAACTTGGGTCGACGCGCGGTGTTGTGGCTGTCCCACCGGCGCTGCTCCCGGTCGGCATACTCTTGAGCCATCTTGGTGCTCCTGAACAATGACGAGGAGCCATCACCGCAGAGGTAGTGCAGAATGCGCTCGCACGCCTTAGGCAGGGGCGACGACGAGCAACGCTCCTCCTTCATGACGCGCTGGTGCGGCGGCGAGTGCCACTCCTCCTTGACGCATCGGGGCGGCTACGAGAGCCGCTCTTCCTTTACACGGCGTCCTACTTGGATGCCCCGGCTGCGGGGGCGGCGGAGAGCATGGAGGGGATATCGGCTCCGGCTTCACGAGAAGGAGCACCCTCGGTGGCGGAGCCGGGCCGTTGGTGTGTACAATGGAGAGGCGGAGCATCAGCTCCATCCGCTCTTTGAACTTCGCGTCCATGCCGGCGTAGACCTGGCCTGGCACCGACCGCACGGACTATGGCGGCTACAGCTGCTGGTCCTCGTCATAGTTGTAGGAGATGATGATCTCCGCCCGTGTCAAGTCGCTACCAGCCGACGAGGACGACGGCCCCGGAGTTCGAGGGCGGCATCTCCACGGGCTGCTAGATCCCGCCCGGAACCGCCTGCCGGCGCCGACACCCAGGACTTTCCCATCGCCAGAGATGTGGAGGGAGATGGGCAAGGAGGAGGAGAAGGATGTGATGTGGACGACGCCGGAGCGCGGCTTCAATAGCCACAGCCAGGCCATGTGAAGGGCCGGTCAGACACTTCAATGAGACGCAGCGGCCAGAGTTGGTTCCTCGGTATCCTGCATCCGCATTGAAGCGGAGGCTGCCGAGAGGTCACGTCGGTCAGCGCCGCCCTCCCTCCCTCCAGTCACATCACGGCATAAATGTCGGCCT
>NC_057798.1:645997194-646054991 GCF_018294505.1 Triticum aestivum | reverse complement strand
AAGATGAACAGAATTTTCCGGCGATGAACGCCCCGGCCGCCGAACGGCCTGTATGTTGGCTTATATTCAACTCAACTACTCAAACACGCACACATGAAGGTACACACACACATACGCAGCACAACCCCGGAAGAAATCTCACATCAACCAGGCGCATACCATGGTCCCGACGGAGACTACATCTTCCTGAGGCCCCTCCCCCACTGGCTCGGCACATATCGTTGCTACATCTTGAGCTTGCATTGGTTTTCCTTGAAGAGGAAAGGGTGATGCAGCAATAGAAGCGTAAGTATTTCCCTTAGTTTTTGAGAACCAAGGTATCAATCCAGTAGGAGGCTCCTCAAAAGTCCCACGCACCTACACAAACAAACAAAGAACTCGCAACCAACGCTATAAAGGGGTTGCCAATCCCTTCACGGCCACTTGCGAAAGTGAGATCTAATAGAGATAGTATGATAAGATAAATATATTTTTGGTATTTTATAATATAGATGCAAAAAGTAAAGATGCAAATAAAAGTAGATTGGAAGCAAATATGATAAGAGATAGACCCGGGGGCCATAGGCTTCACTAGTGGCTTCTCTCAAGATAACATAAGTATTACGGTGGGTGAACAAATTACTGTCAAGCAATTGATAGAAAAGCGAATAATTATGAGATTATCTAGGCATGATCATGTATATAGGCATCACATCTACAACAAGTAGACCAATTCCTACCTGCATCTACTACTATTACTCCACACATCGATCGACTCCTTCCTGCATCTAGAGTATTAAGTTCATAAGAACAGAGTAACGCCTTAAGCAAGATGACATGATGTAGAGGGATAAACTCATGCAATATGATATAAACCCCATCTTTTTATCCTCAATGGAAACAATACAATACGTGCCTTGCAACCCTTTCTGTCACTGGGTAAGGACACCGCAAGATTGAACCCAAAGCTAAGCACTTCTCCCATAGCAAGAAAGATCAATCTAGTAGGACAAACCAAACTGATAATTCGAAGATACTTGCAAAGATAACTCAATCATACATAAAAGAATTCAGAGGAGATTCAAATATTTCTCATAGATAAACTTGATCATAAACCCACAATTCATCGGATCTTGACAAACACACCGCAAAAAGAGTTTACATCGAATAGATCTCCACAAGAGAGGGGGAGAACATTGTATTGAGATCCAAAAAGAGAGAAGAAGCCATCTAGCTAATAACTATGGACCCGAAGGTCTATGGTAAACTACTCACAACTCATCGGAGGGGCTATAGTGTTGATGTAGAAGCCCTCCATGGTCGATTCCCCCTCCGGCAGTGCGCCGGCGAAGGCTCCAAGATGGGATATCGCGGATACAGAAGGTTACGACGGTGGAAATTGTGTTTCGTTGGCTCCCTGGATGTTTTCGGGGTAGGTAGGTCTATATAGGAGGAAGAAGTACGTCGGTGGTCGCCCAAGGGGCCAACAAGACAGGGGGGCGCGCCCTGTAGGGGGGGGGGCGCCCTACCCTCTCGTGGCTGCCTCGGCTGCTTCTTGACTTGCACTCCAAGTCCTTTGGATCACGTTTGTTCCAAAAATCACGCTCCCGAAGGTTTCATTCCGTTTGGACTCCGTTTGATATTCCTTTTCTTCGAAATACTGAAATAGGCAAAAAAACATCAATACGGGCTGGGCCTCTGGTTAGTAGGTTAGTCCCAAAAATGATATAAATGTGTAAGATAAAGCCCATAAACATCCAAAAGGGGTAATATAATAGCATGGAACAATCAAAAATTATAGATACGTTGGAGACGTATCAAGCATCCCCAAGCTTAATTCCTGCTTGTCCTCGAGTAGGTAAATGATAAAAACAGAATTTTTGATGTGGAATGCTACCTAGCATAATTCTCAATGTAATTTTCTTTATTGTGGCATCAATGTTCAGATCCAAAATGATTCAAAATAAAAGTTCATATTGATAAAAGAACTGCAAGCATACTAATCAAAGTAATCATGTCTTCTCAAAATAACATGGTAGAAGAAAGTTCATCCCTTCAAAATCATATAGTTCGGCTATGCTTCATTTTCGTCACACAAAGATGTTCCCAACTTCTATACCCCCGATGACAAGCCAAGCAATTGTTTCATACTTAAATAATCTCAAACTTTTTCAACCTTCACGCAATACTTGAGCGTGAGCCATGGATATAACACTATGGGTGGAATAGAATATGATGATGGGGATTGTGTGGAGAAGACAAAAAAGGAGGAAGTCTCACATTGACGAGGATAATAAACGGGCTATGGAGATGCCCATAAATTGATGTCAACACGAGGAGTAGGGATTGCCATGCAACGGATGCACTAGAGCTATAAATGAATGCTCAACAAAAGAAAACTAGTGGGTGTGCATCCAACTTACTTGCTCACGAAGACCTAGGGCATTTGAGGAAGCCCATTGTAGGAATATACAAGCCAAGTTCTATAATGAAAAATTTCCACTAGTATGAAAAAGACAACTTATGAGACTCACTATATGAAAAACATGGTGCTACTTTGAAGCACAATATATGAGATTCACTACATGAAGAACAAGGTGCTACTTTGAAGCACAAGTGTTGAAAAAGAGATAGTAACATTGCCCCTTTTATTTTTTTTATTTTTTTCTTTTCTTTTCTTTTCTTTTCTTTTCTTTTTTTTCTTTTTGGCCTTTCTTTTTTTTCTTTTTTGGCCTTTCCTTTTTTTCTATTCTTTTTGGGCAATGCTCTAATAATGATGATCATCACACTTTCATTGATTACAACATATGAATTACAACTCGAAACTAGAACAAGATATGACTCTATATGAATGCCTCCGGCGGTGTACCAAGATGGTGCAATGAATCAAGAGTGACATGTATGAAAAATTATGCATGGTGGATTTGCCACAAATACGATGTCAACTACATGATCATGCAATGGCAATATGACAAAAGTAAAGTATGTCATGATGATGATGAACGGAACGGTGGAAAGTTGCATGGAAATATATCTCAGAATGGCTATGGAAATGCCATAATAGGTAGGTATGGTGGCTGTTTTGAGGAGGATATAAGTAGGTTTATGTGTGATAGAGCGTATCGTATCACGCGGTTTGGATGCACCAGCAAAGTTTGCACTAACTCTCAAGGTGAGAAAGGGCAATGCATGGTACCGAAGAGGCTAGCAATGATGGAAAGGTAAAAGTGCGTATAATCCATGGACTCAACATTAGTCAAAAGAACTCATATACTTATTGCAAAAATTTAGAATTCATCAAAAATCAAGTACTACGCGCATGCTCCTAGGGGGATAGATTGGTAGGAAAAGACCATCGCTCGTCCCCGACCGCCACTCATAAGGATGCACAAGCCAGGTACACTTCATGTTTAAATTTGTTACACAACTTTAACCATACATGCATGCTACGGGACCTGCTACCTTCAGCACAAGCATTATTTAAATTCATAATCACCCAACTAGCATAACTTTAATATCACTACCTCCATATCTCAAAACAATTATCAAGTATCAAATTGATCATAGCATCCAATTCACTTCGTATGATAGTTTTTATTATACCCAACTTGGATGCCTACCATTATAGTACCAATTTTATAACCATAGCAAATACCATGCTGTTCTAAAAGACTCTCAAAATAATATAAGTGAAGCATGTGAGACTAGCAATTTCTACAAAAATAAGTCACCGCCGTGCTCTAAAAGATATAAGTGAAGCACTAGAGCAAAAACTATCAAGCTCAAAAGATATAAGTGAAGCACATAGAGTATTCTAGCAAATTCTAATCAAGTAGGATTCTCTCAAAAGGTGTGTACAGCAAGGATGATTGTGGTAAACTAAAAAGCAAAGACTAATATAATACACGACTCTCCAAGCGAAACACATATTATGTGGCGAATAAAAATATAGCTCCAAGTAAAGTTACCAATGAACGAAGACGAAAGAGGGGATGCCTTCCCGGGGCATCCCCAAGCTTAGGCTTTTGTCTATCCTCGAATATCTTGGGGTGCCATGGGCATCCCCAAGCTTAGGCTCTTGCCACTCCTTATTCCATAGTCCATAAAAGCTTTACCCAAAACTTGAAAACTTCACAACACAAAACTCAACAGGAAATCTTATAAGCTCCGTTAGTGAAAGAAAACAAAACCACCACATAAGGTACTGTAATGAACTCATTCTTTATTTATTTTGGTGTTAAACCTACTGTATTCCAACTTCTCTATGGTTTATAAACTATTTTACTAGCCATAGATGCATCAAAATAAGCAAACAACACACGAAAAACAGAATCTGTCAAAAACAGAACAGTCTGTAGCAATCTGTAACTAACGCAAAATTCTGAACTTTAAAAATCCTACCAAAATAGGAAGTCCTGGACAATTTTATATTGATTAGCATAAAAAAGAATCAACGCAAAATCACGTTTCTGTGACTTAACAAAACTAAATTCGTGCGTGCAAAGTTTCTGTTTTTCAGCAGAATCAAATCAACTATCATCATAGTTTATTCTATAGGTTCTACTTGGCACAAACACTAATTAAAAGATAAAAACATATCTAAACAGAAGGTATAAGCAAGGTTAATTACTAAACAGGAACAAAAACAAAAAACACAAATAAAATTGGGTTGCCTCCCAACTAGCGCTATCGTTTAACGCCCCTAGCTAGGCATAAAAGCGAAGATAGATCTAAGTAGTGCCATCTTTGGCACTCAATTCCTCAATAGAGCACTTATAATCTTTAGGGGTTTCTCCCTTTTTTGCAATGATTAAACCTTTGGGCAAAAATTCAAGAAATTCGTTTGTAGCAAAAGGTTCCTTAACGATCGAGAGACAATTGGGATGAACACTTATGGATTTGAGATCCGCGTTTCCCTTACTAGAAGATTCACCCTTATTTTTAGGAACATAAATAAACTTGGCAGTTTTTGTAGGGGGGTTTGGAGTGTTTTTCATGGAAGAAAACACCGAACCTAAGTTGGTAATTATATACTCAAGTTTACCAATTCTAGCAGAATCTAGATCTATTTTTCATTAACTATAGGTTCTTTCTCTTTAAGATTTTTCAAAGTAACTCCAACCCTAGATCCATATTAGGTGATATGATTATGAATCTTTTTATCCAAATTTTCAATCAACTCAAAAGTGACAATTTTATTTTCAATAATATCAAGCCGTTGCATAACGTGTTCTAAAGTTAAAACAGTTCCATTAACCAAAAGAGGTGGTGGGCCAAACAAATCCAGCATAGCAGTATATGCGTCAAACGTATGGCTACTCAAGAAATCACCTCCGGCAATAGTATCAAGAACACATCTATTCCAAGGAGTGATGCCTACATAAAAATTGCGGAGAAGAACAGAAGTAGAAAGCTTCCTAGTAGATCTATTTTGAGCATTGCAAATTCTATGCCAAGCATCTTTTAAATTTTCTCCCTCCCTTTGCTTAAAATTGAGGATTTCATGTTCGGGAGTATTAATAAGGATAGGAGGACTAGACATAACGACAAGGTAACCGATCTAACACACGAGCAAACGGAAAAAGGCAAGCAGAAAAGAGAGAGAGAGAGAGATTGGGAAAGAGAGGGCGAATAAAACGGCAAGGGTGAAGTGGGGGAGAGGAAAACGAGAGGCAAATGGCAAATAATGTAAATGCGAGGCAGATGAGTTTGTGATGGGTACTTGGTATGTCTTGACTTGAGCGAAGACCTCCCCGACAACGGCGCCAGAAATCCTTCTTGCTATGTCTTGAGCTTGCGTTGGTTTTCCTTGAAGAGGAAAGGGTGATGCAGCAATAGTAGCGTAAGTATTTCCCTCAGTTTTTGAGAACCAAGATATCAATCCAGTAGGAGGCTCCTCAAAAGTCCCACGCACCTACACAAACAAACAAAGAACTCGCAACCAACGCAATAAAGGGGTTGTCAATCCCTTCACGGCCACTTGCGAAAGTGAGATCTAATAGAGATAGTATGCTAAGATTAATATATTTTTGGTATTTTATAATATAGATGCAAAAAGTAAAGATGCAAATAAAAGTAGATTGCACTACAAAAAAAACACTTCCGTGATGATACGTGTTTGTCACAGTAGGTCGCGTTTTTTGTCATGCATGTACATCCATGACAAATTTATGACAGAATCAAGATAGTCATACCTGTGCTGTCGTAGAAGTGTTCCATGACATTACCAAAATTATCATCACGGAAGTGTCCACTTCCATGACGATAAATCGCGCGTCACAGAAGTGCTTTCGTCAAGGGTGACCGACACGTGGCATCCACCGTAACGGAACGCCGATAAGCTATCGGGTCGGGTTTTGGATCCGATAACCCGTTAACAGCCCCGACTAATGGGGATTTTCCACATGTAAAATCATCATTGGCTGGAGGAAACACGTGTCGGCTCACCATTGGGATAGATGTCATCCACTCATTGGATGGAAGACGCCTATGGTACGTCGACACGTGGCACGACCCAACAGAGGCCCATTCCTGTGAAAAGGCCGACCCAGCAAAAATTAGTAGGCCAGCCCATATAAGGCCTACTTGTGTCAGGTCCATTTAAGCCCATGGCCCATACGAGATGAGCCAATTCGTCCCGTCAACAGCCCGTTAAAGATTTGACACCATTGCAGCCCATCGTCAGTTCGAGCCCGTTAACAGCCCGCTATATATCTGGGCTCAATATCGGCCTGATGAGATTTCGGCCTATTAACAGCCCGTTTAATGGATGGGCCAATTTTCAGGATGTACATCTTTCGGCCTTTTAGCGACCCATTTAAATGTTGGGCTAGTTTCCGGCCCGCTGTGTCTTTCAGCCCGTTGATGGCCCATAAATCTGATGGGCCATTTGTTGTCGGACCTGAGTTTCGGCCTTTTAGCGGCCTATTTAAGTGTTGGGCCAATTTTTTGGCCCGGTGTCACTTTCAGCCTGTTGATGGCCCATAAATTAGTTGGGCCATTTTTAGTCGGACCTGAGTTTTGGCCTTTTAGCGACCCATTTAAGTGTTGGGCCAATTCCCAGCCCTGTGTGACTTTAGGCCTGTTAACGGACCATAAATGAGTTGGGCCATTTGTAGTTGGACCTTAGTTTTGGCCTTTTAACGGCCCATGCCCTTCATGGTCCAATACCAGCCCGGTTTCTCTTTCGGCCTGCTAAAGGCCCACAACACAGTTGGGCCATTTACAATACGACATGACTTTCAGCCTCTTAGTGGCCCATGGTCTTCATGGTCCAGTACAGGCCCGCTATCTCTTTTGGCCTGCTAAAGGCCTACAGTATAGTTGGGCCATATGTAGCCCAAACTTAGTAATGGCATGTTAATGACTCGTGAAATAAACTGGGGCCACCTGTTGCCCGCTTCGATGTCAGCCTGTTAACGATCCGGGAGGTAAGAGGGCCAACCATTAACTTTCGGCCTAGTAACGGTCCATTAACTTAATGGGCCCACTAAAGTTCGCACATGTCTTTAGGCCAAATTAGATAATTTGAGCCCATTACGACAAGCAATTATGCACATGACCAAAACCGATCATGCAAAGGTACAGCATACAAGGAATAGCATTGCACATCCAGCATATATTACAGGAAATTACATCCACTAGGCAATCAAAGATTGATGCCAGTGCAAATAAATGAGCAGAACCTAACCATCTACAACGTCACAATCTGCAACCTCAGCACAGATGACGCCCATAAGCATGTGGGCAACTTCTTTCTGCTTTGCTACATTGTCTCTAAAAACATTGATCAGTTGTTGTGTCGCACGACTCTGCACCTCTGATTCATCCACCATTTCCATCATTGCTTCAGCCATTAATTGGTTCACAAACATACATTTATTGCGTTGCATTCGAGACAGAGGATACTGAACAGATTCAGATGGCGATTTTGGTAGGCTTGTATTATTGATAGTGGAGAGTATCTCGACCACTGCATCATAACATAAATTAGGACAGGAACCAAACAGATTAATCATGAGTTATTGCCATATTACCTAGCCTAGATTTACTGGAAAGAAACAATGGGGTTGCCTTGCTGTTTTCAGAGTTTGTCTTCTTATCTTCAGCAGCCTGCACAAAATTAACACACTAGCATTGCTATCGTTGGCCAAGTCAGATAATAGGAAAGCAACATTGACACAACAAACATTTGGGTAAGTAGCCTACACCAAATTAACACAATATGGCACAGCTAACACAATATGACACAACAAACGTTTGGGTAGTACGAAAGCAACATTGACACAATGAATGAATGGGTAACCAGAGAAGCACTACAATTCAGTAATGTGCGTGATATGAGATGGTACATTCATGCAGCTCAGTATGCAAAACTACCAGATAGTTTTCCTTACAAAAATCAACATTGGCGCCTTTAACATTTTGCTACAACTAATTTTAGATCAGATAAAGGTTAGATTCACGCCAATTAACAAAATACATGTTGATGTAAACATATAGTGATATACAATAGGTACTTACATCAGCATTGGAGCACAGAGAATTCCCGCAAGATATTTTCCTCGAATACGATCCCAATGGAGGAAGTCTTCTATCGTTTAACCTTATTTTCTAAAAGAGAGATGGGTAAGAAACATGTAGAAAATATGATCAAAATGCTATAAAATTTCATGATGCGAGGATACACACACGCTTCTTAGAATGGAGTTGACATTCTTTTGCTGGACTGGAGCGGACTAGTTCTTTGGCCACTGGAATCTGCTTATTATCAGTGGGAGTTGGGTTTCTCTATGCTGTAGCAGTATCTATGAAAAATGGAGTTGGTTTATTATCTCCTCGCGTTTGGATCTTTTGCAAAGACCTGGTTTGTAACCCTTCGATTCTAACAGAGCCGTCTTCCCCTTGCATGCCTTCTATAGAAGAATGGTGTTTCAGTTATAAAACATGCTACAACAGAGATGGAATAGGTACTGAAGAATAAAAAGGCATGACGTATTGACATGTATTCCCTCCATCCGGAAATAAATGGATGGGTCTAGGTGTATTTCAGTTCTAGATACATCCAGTTTTATCCATTTCTGCGACGTTTAATCCGGACGGAGGGAGTATGATGTAAGAGCTAGGGATACGACATGACAACACAGTAAAAAAACATTGAAAAACCCACTACAGAACCAAAGTATTCAAACCCACTGATATGAGATAGTACACTCATGCAGCTCAGGATACAAAACTACCAAGCAGTTTTCCTTACAAAAATCAACATTGTGGCCTTTAATCCTACATTTTGCTACAACTAAATTTAGATCAGATAAAGGTTGGATTCACGCCGATTAACAAAATACATGCTGATGTAAAAATATAGTGATATACAACAGGTACTTACATCTACATTGGAGCACAGAGAATTCCTGCAAGAATCTTTCCTCATAAACGATACCATTGCAGAAATTCTTCTATCTGTTAAGCTTATTTTCTAAAAGAGAGATGGGTAAGAAACATGTAGAAAATATGATCAGCATGCTATAAAATTTATGATACAAGGATACACACACGCTTCTTAGAATTGAGTTGACGTATTTTTGCTCGACTGGAGCGGACTAGTTCTTTGGCTACTGGAACCTGCTTATTATCAGTAGGAGTTGGGTTTCTCTGTGCTGGAGCAATATCTATAAAAACTGGAGTTGGTTTATTATCTCCTGGCGTTTGGATCTTTTGCAAAGGCCTTGTTTGCAACCCTTCAGATTCTAACATAGTCGTCTTCCCCTTGCATGCCTTGTATAGAAGAATGGTGCTTTAATTATAAAACATGCGACAGCAGAGAGATGGAATAGGTACTGAAGAATAGAAAGGCATGACATATTGACATGTATTCCCTCCATCCGGAAAAAAATGGATGGGTCTAGGCGTATTTCAGTTCTAGATACATCCTTTTTTATCCATTTCGGCAACATGTAATTCGGACGGAGGGAGTATGGTGTAAGAGCCAGGGATACGACAGGACAACACAGCAAAAAAACTAGTTGAATGTAAAACTATCTGCTAGCGGAATACGTACAGAAATAACTAAGGCAACATACACGTGTATGATTGGGAAAATAAGATGGCATTGCAACAGAGCACTAGAACAACACTTCAATGTAAAAAAAACATGGTATGGCAGACAGATGAAGTACATACTGATGAATAACAATGCATAAGATATTCAGAAGCATGATGTCCAAATTAAGCAGATGGCATTGTGATAGAGTAGAATGACAGTACTTGAATTTGAAAACATGTTATCATGAATGGAATAGGTACTGAAAAACAGGAAGGCATGACATATTTACATGCATGATCAGCATGCTAAGCACATGGCATTGCAACAGAGTAGATACACTCCAGGACATTATATGCATGTTGTACCCATATCACATGCCAAGTTAGAGCAAGGACCTTGTGGGGTGAAGAGGATCCATCATCTTTCTGCAAGTCTTCTAAAGAACTGCCTTTACATGTTCCATCATATTGGGTATCATTGACATCAAGTTTATTGGCCATTACATTGCTCCGTGAGGTTCTTGTGGATATATCAGTGTGTGCAATTATATCTAACATGCATGGAAGACAACTAGTAGTTAGATTTATGTAAATGAGTGCCTATAGGAGACGACATAAATAGTAGGACTGGGGTTAACTAGCAGCAACAGGTCTCATAAACTAAAGGGAGAACACAGATGAAAGCTACAGAATATGTATCATTTGTACTCGAGATTAACTAGATGGCACACAAAAGTATTAAAGAACAATATAGGTATTACTAGAAGTGGTATAATACTATAATCACCAGCCTGTGGGATAGCATTGGCCGATGTATGATAACTATGGAACAACGTTACCTAAAGAAAACTATGGAACAACGTTACCTAAAGAACAAGTATCTTAGCTGAACTATGGAACAACGTGAACTCCTGAGCAAGACCCGTAAGAGATCAGCATGAATATATAGTGAAATGTGATGATCTATTTTCCATGCTTAGATGAATAACAAAGCCATAAATGTTGCACACAAGTAAGATGAGGGTACAACCTATCTGGCTGCCATCCATAGGAGTGAGCATCATGTGCTGACTTGTCGATGGCCCTGCAGTTGTTGTGGCTGTCCATGTTGGGCACGCGCATTTGATGCAGGGAACTGTTGAGTGGGGACTGTAGCTCCCTTCTGGTGTATGCTTCCCTTGTTGGAGCAGCTACGGTGAGTCGGAAGACGGTGTGTCTGATGATGCAGATAACGCATAAAGTTAAGAACGACATATCTCTTTGATCCAAAGAAATACACTAAGAGATCAATAGCAAGGTACGAGAGTGGTCACATGTCTGTTGACTGAAGACTAAATTGGGGTCACACGATGTTATTTTATTTTGGTACTGTCCGATCTACGCCGGATCGCTTGATGGTCGTCTTGTGCCTCCCGGCTGACACTGTTCGGAATCTTCCCCGAAGAGCCAGCGACCAACGGCAGAGCAGCCTGCCTCTGCCGTTCATGGCCCCGTCCAAAACCCCGCTCCCCGCCCCACCGCACTGCCGTGGTTGCGCCGCCCCCGGGCCAATCCACAAAGACTCCCCGTCATCCAGATCCGGCGGTGATAGTACCTTCAACCCACACAACTCTAAAACATAGCCATCTAAGCGCTGCTTCCGCGGCGAACTTGCGGCCCCGCACCCTTACGTTAGACACCAGCCAACCGGCAGCCTAGGAGCTCCGCCGCCTCGAGGGTGAAAGTGCTAGTATCGACTAGAGGGGGGTGAATAGGCGATTTTTATGAAAGTCTTCAAAACTTGGAAGTTTCAAAGACAAACAACAAAAATGACCTAGTTGATATGCAGCGGAAGATAAACTACCATAAGCAAGCCATAGTCAAGTATGCAATGATGTGAAAGTATAGGACTAATAGCAGCTAAGTAGTAAGGATCAGGATGGAAGATAGTATAAAGCCAATCAACAATAGTAGTCAAGCAATGAAGTCAAACAGATACACAGATAGGCAGTAACTTCACAAAGACAAACTTAAGTAAAGGATGGAAAGGGATGGAACCAGTCGCTTGTTGAAGACACAGGATTTGTTGGACCAGTTCCAGTTGTTGTGAGAATTGTACGTCTGGTTAGGGAGGCTGAGATTTAACTCAGAAGACCGTGTCTTCACCTTATTCCCCTTGAGCTAAGGACACCCAGTCCTCGCCCAATCACTCTGATAAGTCTTCAAGGTAGACTTCCAAACCTTCACAGACTTCGTTCACCGGCAATCCACAATGACTCTTGGATGCTCAGAACCCGACGCCTAACCGGCTGGAGGATACACAGTCCTCAAGTGTAATAAGTCTTCAGGTCACACAGACTGAAAGACTTCAGTGATGCCTAACACTCTTTGGCTCTAGGTGTTTGGGCTTTGTCCTCGCAAGGATTTCTCTCTTTCAAATGCTTCGAGGTGGGTTGCTCTCAAACGACAAAAGCCGTAAACTAACTCTGAGCAGCCACCAATTTATGGTGTAGGGGGTGGGCTATTTATAGCCACAAGGCAACCCGACCTGATTTGTCCGAAATGACCCTGGGTCACTAAGGAACTGACACGTGTTCCAACGGTCAGATTTCAAACACATGCGGCAACTTTACTTGGGCTACAAGCAAAGCTGACTCATCCAGCTCTGGATAAGATTTGCTCTCATTGTCTTCGCTCGAAGACATAGGATTTGGGTTGAGCATCACTTCAGTCACTCTGACTTAGTTCACTTGGACCCCACTTAACAGTACGGTGGTTCCTATGACTCAACAAAGAAGAAAAAGAAACAACGAAACCACACAGTCTTCGCGCTTCATAGTCTTCAAGTAATGTCTTCTCATGTCATAGTCTTCAATATGAATATCTTCTCATACCACCATTGTCTTCAATGTCTTTATACATTTTTAGGGGTCATCTCCGGTAGGTAAACCGAATCAATGAGGGACACTACCTGCGTTATCCTGCAATTCTCACAAACGCATTAGTCCCTCAACCAACTTTGTCGTCAATACTCCAAAACCAACTAGGGGTGGCACTAGATGCACTTACAATCTCCCCCTTTTTGGTGATTGATGACAAACTGGCTGAAGTTTTCAATGGGGATAAAGTATGTGAAATTGTAAAGGATAGGAAATTGTCTTCATAAGTAGCAAGGGCTCCCCCTGAAGATGTGCATATAAGTAATTTGCTTTTGGAATGCAAATGCACATGGCAGGTTTTACTTGTGGATATCCACTTCAACTTATGAAGATAATTCATCATGCATGAGATGATATAGCAAGTAGAATGACATGCATAATGAGAAATGGATGTCTGCAGAATGATCTAAGTGCGGAAATTATCATAGCACATGCGGAATTTATCATCGCATCACAGTAAAGCAAATAAGTAGCAGACGACCATCAAGTTTAGGTGTTACAACTCAAAGAACCGAATGTTTTAAAAGGCAAGAGTTGTAAGCACGAGGCAAAATATAGTGCAACCGCCCATATGAACCCGCTTGAAGACTATCAACTCATATGCTTCTCCCCCTTTTGTCAGGAAGGACCAAAAAGGTTTGAAGACATAGAGCATCTACTCATTCTCATGAGCAGGTGAAGTAGCAGGGTTATCATCGTTGGTTAGTGGTGCAGACGAAGTTGGTGCAGTGTCAATGCGTGCAGTAGTAGGAGGTGGTGAAGTAGCATCATCTTCATCATCGATCACCCTGGCATTGACAGTTGCCGCAGAGGAAGAATATTCAGAGTCTTCAAGAGATGGAGTGCGACATAGGACAGTAGTCCGTGGAGGAGTGGTGTCAAACTGGAATCTTTCGTTGAAGCCATCGTCTTGAAGATCTGCTTCAGCACTAAGCAGGGTCAAGCTCTTCCATGATCGCCGGCAAGTTTCATGAGCAACAAATGCATTCTTGGTGGCAAGGTTTTGAATGTGATTAACATCCACCAAGAGGCTTTGCATCTGTCTCTTGAGCCAAAAGTGATGTTTATCCTGTTTCTGATGAAGGGCCACAAGAAGTTCTCGGTCATTGAGAACACGAGAACGCTTCTGACGCCTTTGGGCAATGGTGCTTTCAGTGGCTTCAGTAGGTGCTCGATGAGGAAGACATGTATTTCCAGCCAATGGATAGATTCGTGTTGCCACTTGAACACCTTCAATGGGTTGAGTGAAGCTTTGGTGCTCGGCATTCTGAAGACAAAGAGGCTTCTTGGCAGGGTCAGGGTATATGGCTTCAACTGACATATCAACCTCTAGTAAAAAGATCAGATGATTCCGAGCAGATGGCTGATAGTTGACAGATGAGTGTCGCTTGATGAGGCGCATGACCCATGGAGCATAAAACTTCAGACCAAATAGATCAGACCCAGAAGCAGCGAGTTGCCTGATGAAGAATTCTTGGGTATTGAAGCTGATGCCATTGAGAATGTAGAAGACCAAAGTCTTCATAGCTCCTTCAAGCTTGGCCGCTGATGAATGTCCTTTGATAGGCCATAGAGTTTGCCTGATAATATGATATATTGTATGTGGCAGATACTCAAGGTCTTCAACAAAGAACTCTGTTGGATATTCAGTGTCAGATGGCAAGGGCTTCATCATGCTCAACATCTGACTCATGTTAGATTCTGGCTTATGGAAGATGCTCTCCAATGCATTGCGGTGTAGCTGACAATCAGGTTCATATAGCTCTCCAGGAGTGGCTAGCCCAGTAAGCTCAATGATGTCAAGAGCTTTGGCTTCATGATGAACGTTTCCGGTCATCCACTCGAGGGCCCATGTCTTGATGTCTGTGTTGTAGCCGCGAATGTGTAGAGTAGCATAGAATTGAAGCAATAGCTCTTCATTCCAGTGTTCTTTGTTTGTCACAAAGTTGAGCAGACCAGCATCACGAAAGCAATCAAGTGCTTCTTCTAAGCACGGCAGTCCAGCAATGGCTTCAATGTCGAGGCGCATATGTGGGAAAATGCGGCCTTGATCATATAAAACGCAGGAGTAATAGCTTCGCTGTTGATAGCTCCAGAACCGATCTAATGATATTCTTGGTTTGGAGTAGGGGTTCTTGGTGCTGTCAAAGAAGGTATTGTGGCTTTTGAAGCCATTAGCATTGAAGGACCCTGGTGAGTTTGTAGTACCTGGAAACCTTGGCAGTCTTGGCTTGGGCTTCTGGACCTGAGGCCTATGCTCAACATGATAATCAAATTGAGGTCCAGAGGCAGTAGACGGAGGTACTAGAGTGGGCCATCGAATAGTGGTTAGCTGACCATGACTGTATGCTTGCTCAATTGTATGAGGCCTTGGTGGCGGAACAGGAGCAGTGGCAACAGCTGAGGCTTCAGGCTGCACAACAGGTGCTTCGGGAGCAGTTGCCTCATTAGCTTCAGGTGCAGTGGCCTCATTGGCTTCAGGCACACTGGTTGGTTCAATCTCCACATTAGCATCAGCCATGACAACATCATCGGCTTCATTGGCGTTGGTGGTGGCAGCTTCAACATTTTCAGCCTCCTCTTGATGAACAGGAGGGTCGGGCACCGGCACGTTCACATCAGGAACAACTTCTTCTATAACTGGGGGAGTAGGGACACGCACATCTTCTTGATTCTCTTCGGCTGATGCAGCCAGAATGTCTTCAGTAGCTTGGGCTTCAGACATGGAGACATTCACAGATGGAGTGGGTTCAGAAAATACTTGACGTGCAACAGGTTGGCGTTGCACTTCTCCTTCTGGAACGCTCGACAGAGGGACTTGAGGCCTTTGTCCTTTGCGAAGCCTATGAATTGCTGGCAATGCTTTTGGAGATGGAGTTGGCTGGGACTCAAATTCTTCATCTTCTTCTTGCACGGGTGGTGTAGCTTGTTGTTGTTGTTGGGGAGTACTTGGGGAGTCTTGTTGCTGTGGGTGACCAGCCCACGATGCATCCTGAGCGATTGGCGTCAGAGGACGACCAATGTTGATGAGTTTGCTGTTCATAAGAACGGGCGATGATACTACGTTGTGTTCGATCTGAGGAAGAACTTCATCATTGTCAACATTGTCATGATGACCAATGTCTTCAGCAGCGGTGGGTTCAGCTGCTGGAATATCTTCAGCTTCATGAGCCTCTGAGGGAGCAGGCTCATGAACTATCATTTGTATTTCTTGATTTTCAGACGCAGGTTGAACCACTGAGATGGGTTCAACAACCGGAGGCTCTGTGGGAGCAGCCCGATTTTTCTTGGTCTTGTGCTTCTTCTTGGAGGGAGCAGCATCGGAGGCTTCAGTGTTCTTCCTTTTTCTGGCTGCAGCCTCTGCAGCCCTTGTCTTCTTCTATTTTGAAGCGGTTGTGGTGACCTCTGGCTTCGAGCCAGTCATGCTGCTTGGGAAGATAATGTGAGGGGCTTCTTGGCTTGAAGGTGCAGGCTGGTCAGCAGGGAGCTTCTTCTTTTTCTTTGCAGCCATCCTGGGGTCAATGCCAGGACGACCAAGTGATTTTCGTTTCTCAGCCTCATTGTAGGCAAGCACACACTTATCAGCCAAATTCTTCATACGCTCACGAGAGCCTTGAGCTTCTTGGCGCTTCTTCAGAAAAGCTTCTTTGAGCTCATGCAGCATGACCTTGAAGTTTTTGATGTCTTGAACACTTAGCTTGGCCACATGCTTCTTGAACTGAGCCTTTTCATAGTCAATCTTGTTCTTCAGCTCAACAATGCGCTGAGCAAGAGCTAGCTCAGAAGCAATGGCGCCATTAAAGGCGACGCTGAGGCCAATTGGAAGCTGCAGATCGTCAAAGCTGAGGTTGGGGGTGTCGAACCACTCATCAATGAAGTTATGAATGATTGCCACATCAAAGAGAGGCAAGTTGTTGAAGATTTTTGCTTCTTCCTTGCTTTTGATCAATTGCTCAAGGGCATCATCTGCAAGATCTTCATCACTGGACAGATCAATGGGATCTTCACACAGTATAGCGACAGGAGTCAAGGCTTGATCAGTATGCCTGACAAGTTGCTTTTTCTTCTCCGTCTTCTTGGAGATACGGGATTGATCTTCAGACTGCACACTGGCTTCAGGAGGTGCAGTGGCCAGAGGCTTCGCGCGTAAAGCTTTTGGAGGTGCTGATTTAGAAGACTTTAGCTTCTTTTGCTTCTGTGGCTTCGAAGGAGGAGCTGGGGCTTCATCAGTGTCAGCATCATTATCTGAATGATCTACCTTGGCACCTTGGACCAAGATGTAAGTGATGAGGCCATCAAGGTTGGAGAAGGGGCCAATAACATTTGGTTCCGCATCATGTGAGCCGTCAGCACGAGGAGCAGAGGGACCAGGGTTGAAGTCTAGTCCCAATGACTTCTTGTTCTCCTTGGCCGAAGCCTTTGCATGCTGGAAGTTGCGCTTGAAGAGAGCATCATCACGACACCAGATTAATGATGTGGGATCGGCATTCTCAGGCTGAGGTCCGCGGACCATGCAAGGATAGAAGTTTTGATCAATAGCTTCAGCTCTGTTCTTGGGTTGAAGGCCTCGATAGAGAATATCGCCCCAAGGACTCTTGATAGCATTCTTCTCTGCATATTCCTTGGTCACGAATTTGTACTTGAACCATTCTTCAGCCCAATAGCGTCGAATCCATTGGATTCGTGTCTTGCGCTGATGATAAGACTCTTCAGGATCTGTCTTGTAGAGTTCTGCTAGGTCATCAGGCAGATCTTTGGATGTTCCTTCTCTGTGCTGTCTGCCACCCTTCCTTGCTGATTTTTCTGCAGCCATGAACTTCAAACTGAATGGCTTCAATACATTCAAAGGCTTCAGAGACTTTCGCTTTCTGGTCAAGCAGGAACTGGCTTCAGGAGAATTGATATGATGCTGTAAGTATTCTGCAAACGAATGCAGACTATGAGAACCAAGGGATTCTCCCACGGACATGTACCTGTGACAGCATTAGAGATGCGAGGGAAGGGGAAGACGTCATATGCATTCTCAGAAGATTTTGAAGATAAATCAATTTGAAGACATTGACCTCATGATGCAAAGACATTCACTTATATAGGTGAGTTGGTTCCAGATTTGTACCAATCCGTGAATAAGTACAAGTGAGGAATCAAACTAGACAGGAAATCTAAGTGAATTGACTAGGCAGTATGAGATGCGGACAGAATAGATCTAACATTGAATAAGATGAAACCACTTTTGGTAAATAGGATTAATCTTGAAGATCAAAAAGGTGGTAAAAATAGAGTTATAATTACCGCACGAAGAACTGCTAGATGGGATGAGTAGGAGACCGAGCAGTTCAGCCCACCGTGCCCTAACTTGGCGACGGAGGACACCTATGGCGACGGCAGAGAGGACGATGTCCGCGGTCGACGTGAGGACGGTGTTGGAGAAGTCGTGGCAGCTAAGCGCTTCGTCGCCGGTGTCGTCGAGAGCTAGTGGTGGCGCTAGGGTTTTGACGAGGTGGGGAGGTGGAAGAAGGATTTCTTTACTGCAGGGGACAAGTATTTATAAGTAGGTGAGCAGCACAGCGCAATTACGCTGGTGCCCCTGGCGGTTCACATCTGAGGGGCACGTGGCAAGCATGCAACATGCTCAGAGTTGTCCCACGTTCCCACGCCCGCCAGGCATGTCGGAGAGTTGTTCCGGCTTCTCCAGATTTCAACAATAAAGATAAATCATTTAAAACAGATTTAATGTTTGTCTCTTTGCCTTATGCTGACTAGGACACAGAGAAGACATTCGACAGTTTCAATAGAATGCATATGATTTGGACAGATAGTGTTTGAGATAGAAAGCATAGAGAGGTTAGGGTCCGATCACATTCACTTAGTTCAAAAGTTTCAACTTGAAGACATAGCTATAAGTGAATGCTGTAGAGGACAGAACACTAGTATATATATATATATATGCTATCAAATCATCATAGCACAGAAAATCATGAAGATAAATTGAAACTGAAGACAAACCAAATGCGAAGTCTTTGCAAAAGTAACGCCATGAGAGAAACACTTCAAACAGAGAAATTTGGTGGTGGCGTTGCCCACCGTATAGGAAGTATTAGACCCAGACATGGCGCACAATTATCGTGGCGCTCCGAAGTCAAATTCCATGTTAATGTATTCACACTCAGAGTGTAAATCTTCATTGATTGAAGATATACATTACTTTGTGTGTTTCTCATCTAAGTCATCAACATGCATAAGTGTTAGGATGTGTGCCTGATCACAGGACATTTGAGGATTCCAAGATATTTAGCTCACACCGTAACTTGCAAAACCTTTTCTCGTCCAAGGGCTTTGTGAAGATATCTGCCAGTTGCACTTCAGTGTTGACGTGAATGATATTGGTATCTTTCTTCATGACATGATCTCTGAGAAAGTGATGATGAATTTCAATATGCTTTGTCTTCGAGTGTTGGACTGGATTGTTGGCTATCTTGATGGCACTTTCGTTATCGCAGAAGAGAGGTACTTGTTTCAGGTTGATGCCATAGTCCTTGAGAGTTTGCTTCATCCATAGAAGCTGAGCACAATAGGATCCAGCAACAATGTATTCAGATTCAGCAGTCGAGAGTGATACACAATTCTGCTTCTTTGAAGACCAACAGACAAGTGATCGACCAAGAAAATGACAAGTGCCTGATGTAGACTTGCGATCCACCTTGTCACCAGCATAATCATCATCCGAGAATCCAACCAAATCAAAATTTGAGCCCTTGGGATACCATAATCCGAGTGTTGGGGTGTAAGCCAAATATCGAAGAATTCGCTTCACAGCTAAGTGATGCGATTCCTTTGGTGCCGCTTGAAATCGAGCACACATGCAAACACTAAGCATAATATCTGGCCTAGATGCACATAGATAAAGTAAAGAACCAATCATGGAGCAGTATACCTTTTGATCGAACTCTTTACCATTCTCGTCGGGACCAAGGTGGTGTTTGGCTGGCATTGGTGTCGTGTAGCCTTTGCAGTCTTCCATTCCAAACTTCTTCAGACAATCTTTGAGGTATTTTTCTTGAGATATGAAGATGCCATTGCTTTGCTGACGAATTTGAAGACCAAGGAAGAACTTCAGCTCACCCATCATGGACATTTGATATTGCTCTTGCATCATGTATCCAAACTCATCACTATACTTCTGGTTGGTGCAGCCGAAGATAATGTCATCCACATATATTTGGCACACAAACAGTTCGCCATCATATGTCTTCATGAAGAGTGTGGGATCGAGGGATCCTGGTTTGAAGCCTTTGCTCTTCAGGAAGTCTTTGATTGTATCATACCATGCGCGAGGAGCCTGTTTGAGGCCGTACAGTGCTTTGTTTAGCTTGTACACCATATCAGGATGTTTTGGATCTTCAAAGCCAGGTGGTTGAGCGACATATACTTCTTCAATCTTGCCATTGAGAAATGCACTCTTCACATCCATTTGATATAGCAAGATGTTGTGATGATTAGCATAGGCTAGTAGAATGCGAATTGCTTCAAGCCTAGCAACAGGAGCAAATGTTTCATCGAAGTCAATTCCTTCAACTTGAGTATATCCTTGAGCCACAAGACGTGCTTTGTTTCTGACGACTTGACCATGCTCATCTTGCTTGTTTCGATATATCCATTTTGTTCCAATAATGTTATGCATACGAGGGTCAGGTCGCTTGACAAGTTCCCAAACATTGTTCAGCTTGAACTGTTGAAGTTCTTCTTGCATGGCTTGAATCCATTCAGGTTCCATAAAGGCTTCAGCAACTTTCTTGGGTTCTGATATTGACACAAATGAAAAGTGCCCACAGAAGTTTGCTAACTGAGTTGCTCTTGAGCGAGTAAGCGGACCAGGCGCGTTGATGCTGTCAATTATCTTCTCGATTTGTACTTCATTTGCAACACGAGGATGAACAGGACGAAGACTTTGCTCTTGCTGATCATTGTCATCATTGGGAGGATTGTCTTCGGTCTGAGCAGTGTCTTCAGGTTGATTTGGTGCAGAGATGATGAGTTCCTCTTCAGGCTGTGCTTCAGAAGGCACGATTTCACCAGTTCCCATCAGCTTTATAGATTCGATGGGAGGAGCTTCATCTAGTGTACTTGGTAGAATTTCTCTTTGTGAACCATTGGTTTCATCAAATTTCACATCCACAGTTTCAACGATCTTATAGAGAAAGAGGTTGAAGACTCTGTAGGAGTGTGATTCCTTTCCATAGCCAAGCATGAAGCCTTCGTGAGCCTTAGGTGCAAATTTTGACTTGTGATGGGGATCCTTGATCCAGCATCTAGCTCCAACTACTCTGAAGTAACTGACATTTGGCTTCTTGCATGTAAGGAGCTCATAGGATGTTTTGTTCAGAAGCTTATGGATGTAGACACGGTTGATGATGTGACAGGCTGTATCAATAGCTTCAGGCCAGAACTTTCTTGGTGTCTTGTATTCATCAAGCATTGTTCGAGCCATCTCAATGAGGGTTCTGTTTTTGCGCTCAACGATGCCATTTTTCTGAGGTGTGTACGGAGCAGAGAACTCGTGAGTGATTCCCATTGTATCCAAATACAGATCAAGTCCTGTGTTCTTGAATTCAGTGCCATTGTCACTTCTGATATGCTTGATCCTCACACCATAATTGTTCATTGCTCGGTTTGCGAAGCGCCTGAAGACATCTTGCACTTCAGTCTTGTAAATAATTATATGAACCCAGGTGTATCTTGAGTAGTCATCAACAATGACGAAGCCATAGAGACAGGCAGTTGTTGTGAGGGTGGAGTAGTGAGTAGGTCCAAATAAGTCCATGTCTAATAGCTCGAAGGGTTGAGATGCTGTCATGATTGTCTTCGAGGGGTGCTTTGCCCTTGTCATCTTTCCAGCTTCACAGGCACCACACAGATGATCCTTCTTGAACTTGACATCTTCGATGCCAGTGACATGCTTCTTCTTGACAAGTGAGTGTAAGTTCCTCATTCCAGCATGTCCTAGCCTTCGATGCCAGAGCCAGCATTCTGAAGCTTTTGTGAGAAGACATACGGTAAGCTGTGGACCTGCTGAGAAATCTACCACGTATAGATCATCTTTTCGATACCCTTCAAAGACTAGAGACTTGTCAGATTCCATTAGTACAAGGCAACGATATTTTCCAAATAGCACAATCATGTTTAAGTCACAAAGCATTGAGATAGACATTAAGTTGAACCCAATGGATTCAACAAGCATCACTTTATCCATGTGTTGATCCCTAGAGATTGCAACTCTACCTAGACCCAATACTTTGCTTTTACTAGTGTCAGCAAATGTGATTTGACTCTTGTCGGATGGACGCAGGGTTGAGTCCATGAGAAGACTTCGATCACCAGTCATATGATTAGTGCATCCGCTGTCAATAATCCATTCTAAAGCTTTTGGTGACATGCCCTATAGTGCAGTTAGGAGGGTAGGCTTCACAAGGTATGTTGTGAAGCATAAGGATTTTATACATACTAGGATTATCAGAGCTTAGATCAAGATTAGAACACATAGTATGACAGATGAGAGATTCATATGTGGAATACATAGTAAGTCATTTTATCATGCATCCCTTTATGTTTTAGGTCCCCAGCAATAATATCGGATGCCATTGATTGCTGGCTGGAGACCACATTCTGCAAAAGAGAGTTAATTCTTCTTCACCACCCACATTGTCAGGGGTGGATTAGAAGCAATGAGTCTAAGTGCAGCATCTGAGAATTTCGGCTTTGAAGCCCTAGCAAATAGCCTTGCAGGAGATGAATGATACTCATGTGAATAAGCAGAAAAGTTCTTAGTTCTATGAACATAGCGGTTTGAAGACACATGCTCATATTCATGAGTCTGAGTATGATTTCCCTGCAAAACATTGGCGTTAGGGTGACTCAAGTGAGTCTTGTGTTTGTATGAAGCCGATGGACCATATGATGCCTTTGGTCTGGGGTTTGTCTTCTTCCCTGGTGGTGTCATGATGACATTCACTAGAAGATTCTCAAGGCAGCTTTTGGGTACCAAGATCTTCTTCATAGGAGGTCCATTCCTGCAGTTAGTACCAATATACCTGACAAACACTTCACCATTCTGATTTTTGAACAGTTTATAGTTTGCATCAAAGGATTCATCAATGATAATAGGATTAGCACAGGTAAATCCAGATAAAGTAGATGGATCCGCTGAAGGTTCCTTTGCAGCAACCCATGTGGTTTTGGGATACTGCTCAGGCTTCCAGTAGGAACCATCAGCATTCATTTTCCTCTCGAACCCAACACCCTCTTTCCTAGGGTTTCAGTTCAGAATCTGCTTTTTGAGGACATCGCAGAGTGTCTGATGTCCCTTCAAACTTTTGTGCATCCCTGTTTCAAGCAATGTCTTCAACCTAGCATTTTCATCAGCAATATTAGTAGTATCCTCTACAGAGGGGTTACTAACCACATCAGTAGTTCAAGACAATGAAACAGCAGCAGCAGTGGAACATTCAGCAACAGATGTAGCGTTATCACGCTCAATGCATTTTAAACATGGTGGGTCAAATCCATCCTGAGCGGGACTGATCGGTTGAGCGCGAAGTGACTCATTCTCTGTTTGAAGGTCTTCATGAGTTGCTTTCAATTTCTCAAGCTCTTGCTTCCTTTGAAGATAATCATAGGAGAGCTTTTCATATGTGGTTGAGAGCGTCTCATGAAGACTTTCAAGTTCTTGGTACTTAGCATGAAGATTTTTTATGTCTTCTACTAAGGACTGTGAACGTGTCATTTTCGCGTCCAACAGGTCATCGCTTTTGTCTAACAGTTTTTGAGTATGTTCCATAGCCCTTTGTTGTTCAGTAGCAATTTTAGCAAGTGTTTTGTAGCTGGGTTTAGATTCACAATCAGAGTCATCTTCACTTGATGTTTGAAAGTAAGCATCGCGTGATTTTACCTTGGCACCGCGTGCCATGAAGCAGTAGGTGGGAGCAGGATTGTCCCTGTCATCAGCTTCAGCGTTGGTGTGGAAGTCATTGCCTTCAGTGTTGAAGATGGACTTGGCAACATAGGCTGTGGCTAGAGCCAGACTCGCAACGCCAGGGTCGGACTCCTCTCCAGATTCCACCTCCGCCTCCTCAGAAGCAGACTCCTCCTCTGAATCCATTTCCTTGCCAACAAAGGCACGAGCCTTGCCTGATGAGCTCTTCTTGTGTGATGAAGACTTGGAAGAAGACTTTGAGGATTTCTTCTTCTTCTTGTCATCAGAATCATCTTTCTTGCTCTTCTTCTTCTTCTTCTCATTGTCCCACTGTGGACACTCAGATATGTAGTGACCAGGTTTCTTGCACTTGTGGCAGGTTCTCTTCTTGTGGTCATGGGTGGAAGCTTCATCATTCTTGGAGCTGGATCGTGAAGACTTTCTGAAGCCCTTCTTCTTGGTGAACCTCTGAAACTTCTTCACAAGCATGGCAAGTTCCTTTCCAGTGTCTTCAGGATCATCAGAACCGCAGTCAGATTCTTCTTCAGATGAGGAAATCACTTTTGCCTTCAAGGCACGAGTTCGGCCATAATTGGGACCATAGATATCTCTTTTCTCAGAAAGCTGGAACTCGTGTGTTGAGCCTATCAAGTATATCGGACGGATCGAGTGTCTTGAAGTCAGGACGTTCTTGTATCATGAGGGCAAGGGTGTCAAAGGAGCTGTCAAGTGATCTCAGCAGTGTCTTGACGATTTCATGCTTGGTGATCTCAGTGGCGCCAAGAGCTTGAAGCTCATTTGTGATGTCAGTCAGACGATCAAACGTGAGCTGGACATTTTCATTGTCATTTCTCTTGAAGCGGTTGAAAAGGTTGCAAAGAACACTGATCCTTTGATCTCTCTGGGTTGAGACGCCTTCATTGACCTTGGATAGCCAGTCCCAGACTAGCTTCGACATTTCCAGAGCACTCACACGGCCATACTGTCCTTTGGTCAGATGACCACATATGATGTTCTATGCAGTAGATTCCAGTTGAATGAACTTCTTGACATCAGTGGGGGTGACACCTTCACCAGTTTTGGGCGCTGTTCTTGACGACATACCAGAGGTCGACATCAATGGCTTCAAGATGCATGCGCATCTTATTCTTCCAGTAGGGATATTCAGTTCCATCGAACACCAGACAAGCAGCGGAGACTTTGATTATCCCTGCAGTCGACATAGCTGAAACTCCAGGTGGTTAAAACGAATCACACAAAACAAGGGAGTACCTTGCTCTGATACCAATTGAAAGTACTAGTATCGACTAGAGGGGGGGGGGGTGAATAGGCGATTTTTATGAAAGTCTTCAAAACTTGGAAGTTTCGAAGACAAACAACAGAAATGACCTAGTTGATATGCAGTGGAAGATAAACTACCATAAGCAAGCCATAGTCAAGTATGCAATGATGTGAAAGTACATGACTAATAGCAGCTAAGTATTAAGGATCAGGATGGAAGATAGTATGAAGCCAATCAACAGTAGTAGTCAAGCAATGAAGTAAAACAGATACACAGATAGGCAGTGACTTCACGAAGACAAACTTAAGTAAAGGATGGAAAGGGATAGAACCAGTCGCTTGTTGAAGACACAAGATTTGTTGGACCAGTTCCAGTTGCTGTGACAACTGTACGTCTGGTTAGGGAGGCTGAGATTTAACTCAGAAGACCGTGTCTTCACCTTATTCCCCTTGAGCTAAGGACACCCAGTCCTCGCCCAATCACTCTGGTAAGTCTTCAAGGTAGACTTCCAAACCTTCACAGACTTCGTTCACCGGCAATCCACAATGACTCTTGGATGCTCAGAACGCGACGCCTAACCGGCTGGAGGATATACAGTCCTCAAGTGTAATAAGTCTTCAGGTCACACAGACAGAAAGACTTTAGTGATGCCTAACACTCTTTGGCTCTGGGTGTTTGGGCTTTGTCCTCGCAAGGATTTCTCTCTTTCAAATGCTTCGAGGTGGGTTGCTCTCAAACGACAAAAGCCGTAAACTAACTCTGAGCAGCCACCAATTTATGGTGTAGGGGGTGGGCTATTTATAGCCACAAGGCAACCCGACCTGATTTCTCCGAAATGACCCTGGGTCACTAAGGAACTGACACGTGTTCCAACGGTCAGATTTCAAACACACGCGGCAACTTTACTTGGGCTACAAGCAAAGCTAACTCATCCAGCTCTGGATAAGATTTGCTCTCATTGTCTTCGCTCGAAGACATATGATTTGAGTTGAGCATCACTTCAGTCACTCTGACTTAGTTCACTTGGGCCCCACTTAACAATACGGTGGTTCCTATGACTCAACAAAGAAGAAAAAGAAACAATGAAACCACACAGTCTTCGCGCTTCATAGTCTTCAAGTAATGTCTTCTCATGTCATAGTCTTCAATATGAATATCTTCTCATACCACCATTGTCTTCAATGTCTTCATACATTTTTAGGGGTCATCTCCGGTAGGTAAACCGAATCAATGAGGGACACTACCTGCATTATCCTGCAATTCTCACAAACGCATTGGTCCCTCAACCAACTTTGTCGTCAATACTCCAAAACCAACTAGGGGTGGCACTAGATGCACTTACAGAGGGGTGCTGCTTCCCATTGAGAATCGATTGGCGCAGAATAAAAATTTAGACAACTAACACCTAATAAAGTGATTTCTGATGAGGGTGCGACCTATCTGGCGGCATGGTGAAGTAGGCAGGTCCAGCTGCCGAGTCGGTGAGGCCGGCGTGGTTGCGGTGGTGACCGGCGGCAGGGAAAGAGCGATGTCGCGATGGTCGACGGCTACACGGAAGCAGTGCTAGGAATCTGGATGGATCCAAAGTTGGAGCCGCTCCGGCGCCGTGAATAACATCGGGGGTGAATCGGCTCCGGTACGGTTCACGCAGCCGTCGTCAAGGCAGCACCAGCAGCATGGAGTAAGAGGCACACGGCCTAGTGCACGACGGCAATTGGACAGCATCTCCGGCATTAGGGAGTAGGGCGGCTGTGAAATTGGTGCGGTGGGGGCGCCATGGAGGTGGGGCTGAGGTTTCGCGGCTCGGGAGAAGGGAGCTTCCCGGGGATAAGGTGATTTGGTGCCAACAAGGTATGAATGGGGGCGGGTGGGGGGGGGGGATTGGGAGGGGAGTGGAACCATGTCTTACGGACGCATTTGTTTGAAATGTGAGGGGGAGTTACAGTGCTACCCTTGCCGATAGGCTTCTCGGCTTGGGTCTGTGTACTGAGGGTCGGGGATAGTAGAGTAACTTTGCTTCTCCCCAAATAGTGGGCGGGAGCGATTTCGGGCGAGGAGGGCGTGTTTTGAACTATAGTGGGCGTGAGCGAATTCGGGCGAGGAGAGCGTGTTTTGAAATAGTGGGCGCGAGCTATTTCGGGCGAGGAGAGCATGTTTTGCCGACCATGGTTTTTGAATTATCCGGCACATGTCATTTCGGCCGAGGAGAAGGCGTGCTTCGATGAAGTTACGAACCTACCCTCGATGTACAACGGGCCAATTGATGTGTGTCCCACATAGGACGGTAATTTCGCATCTCCCATTTATTTGCTCGGGTGAATTCCACCAAGCAAAGAGGATGTTTAATGGTTTGTTCAAATTTTGGGAGAACGAGCATCCACGTCTACCTTACCTAGTCGATTCGAATCAAATTTTGAAATATTAGCTTGCCACTTCTTTTTTAGATGGAGAGATGATGCTCGGGAGTAATGTGTTTTTACATGCTCGTTGCTAGCGATTTACTATATGACAAATAGTTGACCCACTCAAAAACGCGAATCAAACCCAAAATGAAATATCTCGATTCAATGAACTAGCTCGTTCAGTAGGTCAAAATAGTGAACTAAATCCAAAATTGAACACCTCAATCGAGTAGCATGTTGTACAGTATTATAGTACTCCATGAACATGTTGAAAGTAAAATTAATGAACTTGTTTGATATACGCATATATCCGTTCATGTGTGGATTGCAGACAACATGGTCTCCAATTTAAATATTTGAATGCAAGTTTATATCGAAACATGGTTTATATCAGTCTTTGATGCATAAAACGCGACCTCCCCCTCTCCCGGACTCCTGTTCTCTCTCTCTCTCTCATCCGACACAAAAACCTTGTTGGTCCCTCTCCCTCTCTCTCTCTCTCTATGTTTGTGTGTGTTGGGGGGGGGGTCTTTCTATTCCGCATTCATATATACACCATCTATAGGTCCCTCTCGCACACTATGTATGATACTCTAGCTAGTCCAAGCTAGATATCTTGGGTGCACTCATCGTATGCACACAAATTCCTTGGCTCTTTGCCTGTAACTCTCTCACGCACCACTATGTCGTCTTAGAGCTCTTCCCCCCTCTCTCAAACTCTCCATCCACCTGGCTCACACATACACATGCATATCTCACTCGCACTCGATAGGCCCATCTAAAACTCTATCTCTCTCCATCGTTCTCTCTCCATCTCACACGCGCGCACACACACACAATCTCATGCATAGCTAGCCAAGTATGATGGTCTCTCACTCAATTGTAGGCACAAGCAGCCCCCCTATATGTATATGACTAGCTAATCTTAGTCTCCATCACAAACATGTGCATGGTCTATCTCGATTTCTCTCGGGGCATCTTTCTATCGCGCACGCACTCCCTCGATCTCCCACCCATATAGTCCCCTCACGATCTCGAGGGGATCTCTCTATCACAAACACACCCTCTCTCCCTCCCCATGCGTCCATGCCATCCATGTGTCCCTCTCGACCTTTTTTCCTTGTTGGCCAGACCTCTATTGAACATGTGCTACAGGGGTGTCTCTCTCCGTTGCAAACAATCACACACTAGCTATCTTCGTGTATCTCCTCGCCCCGCTTTTCCATCTCAGAGATGCATGCGTGATATGTTCGCATAAGAAACGAAAAAACACTCTCTTTCTCTCTCTAATTTATCGTTTGTTGTCACTTTCTCTTTCACACACATACTCTTTTTGCACACTTACTCATTCTCCTTCACACGCACTTGATCTGTCTCGACTGAGGCACTCACCTCCGTCCATAGCACATAGATTTATTGAAAAGTTAAACATCACAAAGTTTGACCATGTACGTGGAGAAAAAGAATTACATCTAGCATGGCAAACATATACCATTAGATTCACCATGAGATGTAGTTTTGTATGATGTATCTTTGGTATTGTAGATATAAATAACATTTGCGTAAACTTGATCAAAGTTTCCAAAGTTTGATTTCTAAAACATTTACATGCACTACATTATCGAGCGGAAGGAATATCTCTTTCCCCCTCTCAGCTATCTGACGCACCACTTAGCCTTATCGGGGCTCCTCAATCTCTCTCAAACTTTATTGGTCAGTTTGGTTCGTGACCTGACCCTCATGCCTTGATGGTCGGTACTGCCTGGTGTGGACGTGAGATGTAAAATATTTCTGCCTGGCCAGGCTTGTGTGGTGCTGAAGCGTTTGGTTCATGCCTGGGCCAGGCAAAGCATCAATGTCCCATCAATCAATCCATGCATCAATTATTTAATGCTAATATCCATCCATGTTGCTGTTAGCCTCGTGGCCGCACGACTAGGCACGGCCAGGCGTTCGAAATCGGTCGCTTGGGCCAGGCTACATGCAGTGTCTGGAGTTCAGCCATGCTAATTAAAGTGCAAGGGAACCTAGCCCAGGCGGGCTTTCTTTTTCACAGGGTAGCAACCAAACAAGCGTGCATGAAATCCAGCCACAACCCCAGGCCACGCAAAAGATGCTCACGACGCAAGCCAAATGGGCCTTATATCTCCCTGGTTCACACATACACATGTCTCGCTCGCGCTATACATAAAGACCCATCCAACACTCTCTGCCCTTGTTCTCTCTCCATGTGACACGCAGCCCCCTAAGTACCATAATCCCACACTCCATCATAGGCTCTGTTTGGATCCATGGGTTAGAGTTAGTTTGGGTTAGTTTGGAGTCAACTAACCCAAAAAGATCCAAACAGGAGGGTTAGTTTAGGTTAGATGCATCTAACCCATCCAAAAAAACTAACCCATCCAAGAGGTGCTTATTTGGGTTAGTTCTTCTCGGGACCACTAATAAACACTTTTTTCTCTCGCTCTCCCTGCAGCAGATCCCTCCCCACTTCCTCGAAGCTTCTCATCATCTCCCTCCCTCCCTCTCGCACCGCCCATGAAAGTGCCTCCCGTATCCGCGCTCCATCTAACCCTGTCATCCAAACACCTCTTTACTTAGAGTTAGTTCAGGGTCAGAATCTAACTCTAACCTCTAACTGAGTTAGAGTATCCAAACAGGGCCATAGGCGCAAGCACTCCCCCCCCTCCTAAGTATGATTATCTCTTACTAGCCATCAGGAACACACGTATTGTCTCCTTCCATCCATACGTCTATCTCGATATCTCTCGGGGCATCTTCTATCGCGCACACACCTTGTCACTCGATCTCCCACCCATGTAGTCTCATCACGATCTCCAGGGGATCTCTCTATGACAAACATACACTCTCTCCTCCCCATGGTTGCATTTTCTCCGTACGTCTCTCTTGACCTCTCTCCCTTGTTTGGCAGACCCCTCTTGGCCACGTGCTAGGGGTCTTCCTCTCTCGGTTCCAAACAACAACACACTATCTCCTCACCTTGCCTCCGTTGTCGAAGATGCATGTGTGATATGTTTGCATAAGACACGCATGCTTTTTCTCCACTTTTATCATGTGTTGTCCATGTCTCTTTCACACACGCACACACACTTCTCTCTCTCTCTCTCTATCTCTCTCTCTCTCTCTCTCTCTCTCTCTCTCTCTCTCTCGTCAGGGACTCCATCACGTCCATAAGCATATGGATGTTTTGAAAAGTCAAACCTCAGAAAAGTTTGACTAGGTATATGTGGAGAAAAACATTTACATCTGGAACGATCATTAGATTCATCACAACATGTACTTACTTCATACTATCATTTATCTTTGGTATTGCCGATATAAGTAATTTCTTTATAAACTTGGTCAAAGTTTCAAAAGTTTGACTTTAAAAAAATGTTGTAACTACATTATCGAACGGAGGGAGTAGCTCTTTCTCTCTCTCTGCTATCTCTCACGGGCCTCCCCTCTCACTCTAACTCTCTATACCGACAGATTATACGCTCACTGTGTCAGCGTATAGCTCTGTATATTGTTTAGTTGACCGGTCAACCAATCCACATGCTGCGTTGTCAGCTCGTGTTCTGTATCTTGGTGTGCTGGCCCATGTGGTAGGGGGTGAAAATAAGTAAACTAGAGGCCCATCTGACACGCGATGAAGGAAACAAAGTTGAAACCACTCGGGGTAGCACCCCGCACGCTAGTAAATTGAGGGCGCATTGAGGACAAACTTCTTGCGCGCGAAGGACGCACTCGCGCACAATTCACCACTGCGCGGCGGCATGCAGAGAAGGACGCACTCGCGCACACCCAGCACACAACACACACCAGCACACGTGTACACCGGCGTCGCCGCCAGTTGAGATGGACGGCGAGGCAGCCAACAAGCGGAGGCTGCTCGAGCCAAAACCGCATCCGGCGAGCCTGGACTTCATCAGCAGCCTCCCTGACGACATGCTGCTCATCATCATCGGCCTCCTCCCCACCAAATCTGCCGTGCGGACCGCCCTGCTCTCCCGGTAGTGGCGCCCCCTCTAGCGCTGCGTCCCCCTCAACCTCACCGTCGACAGCTGCCTCTGCGACGGGGATTGCAAACGCATGGCCGCAGTCTCCAAGATCCTTTCATCGCACCCTGGGCCAGCCAGACGCCTTGACATCCACATGTTCAGTACCAACTGCATGGTCCAACCCAAGTTCGACGAGTGGTTCTTATCCCCCGCCCTATATCAGATCGAGGAGCTCAGCTTTGAAGCTGGACGATGTCGCTCTCTGCCACCGTCCGCGCTCCGCCTCACGCCAACGCTGCGCCACGCCAGCTTCAGCTCCTGCTATCTTCCCCATATTAATGCCGCGCCCGCCCTTCTTCTCCCTCAACTCAAGCAGCTCGACCTCTTCGACGTTGTCATCTCGAAGAAGGCTATGGAGAACCTGCCCCACAGCTGTACTGCGCTCGAGTACCTTCGCCTTGAGCAGATCCACGGGTTCATTAGCCTCCACATCGCCTTATGTGTCTTGCTGGCCCCGCAACAAGACATCAATTGGGAAGAGATCACTCTAGCTGTTCCACGTTATGGTCATTGAGAACGCGCATTTCCTTGAGAGATTGCTCGTATCGGATCTAGAAGGTCCAACAAAAATCAGGGTCATTGACGCGCCGAAATTGATAGCGTTGGTGTACTCGTCTGCCAAATTCTCCGAACTCTTTATTGGATCCGTAGTTGTTCAGGTACATCACTCATCTTCTTCTTCGTCTTCTTGAAATTCACATTTTTAAATTTCTTCTTGATGTATTTACGACCGTCTGCCAGAAAATGATTCCCACAAGCTTGACCCAGTCCATGCGCACAGTGAAGATCTTAGCACGAAAATCTATCGGCCCCAATCTGGATCAAGTTGTTGGATTCCTTACATGCTTTCCATGCACGGAGAAGCTACTCATCGAGGTGAAACTTCTTTCCTATTAGTAAACACTAATCACAACGTAGCTCAATTTTTTCGTAATTTTCCCAAATTACGATGACAAGTGTAGTGTTCAAAACTACATCTACGCACTGCACCGAAAGAAATGTTTTTAGTATTTTTTCTCATGTGATCACCTGCATCATTTTTATGTTGTACTACTATAGTAGCCTAGGCTAGTCATAGTGGAAAGTAACTTAGACTACTCCAGTAACTCTATGGTTACCCTAAGGGCAAGTACTACCTCCGTCCTGGTTTACTCTTCCAATTTTGTAGTATCAAAATTTGACCATAGATTTAACTGACAAAATGTTAATGCATGTCACTAAGAACTATATCGTTGGATTCATATTTGAACATAATTTCAAATGGTGTAATTTTTAGTGACATGCATTGGCATTTTCTTAGGTAAATCTATGGTCAAAATTTTATACTAAATACGAGGTAGTATTCCCTCCGTCCCAAAATTCTTGTCTTACATTTGTTTAGATATGGATGTATCTAACACTAAAATGTAACTAGATACATCCGTATTTAGACAAATTTAAGACAAGAATTTTGGGACAGAGGGAGTACAAAAGTGGGCTATGTAGGCCAAAACATGTGCCAAATTCACTTGTGATGCATTTGGCATCGATGCCCCTCCATTGCTCACCTGGTGCCCCAATCTGGAGCACCTACTTTGCTCCGGTGCCAAATTAACTCACACAATGAAAAAACACTGCGTGGGAGAGAGAGAGAGGACTGAGGCAATAAAAAACACTTGTTTGGGAGAGTGAGAGACTGGTGCAGTTGGTTTGATTGATTTGTTTATACATGTGGGTCTGTGTGCACAGCGGTGCCAACTCTCTCACATCGCGAGAGCGATGCCAAAATCTTTTGATTTGACATCGATGCGTATTATGTGGCATCTTTTGCGAAATATGGCATTGGCCACATAGTGGAAGGCAACAAATGCCCAAGCTCTTCACGTGCTCCTAGTTAAATGAGAGGAAACAGAAACAGAGAGAGAGAGGGAGAGAGAGAGAGTGAAAAAATATCACTAGCCAGCCAACCCTATCGTATGAGCAAATGATATTGGTACCTCTTGATGACACGGCAATCTTATGCAGCCAGCTGCTCTAATATGTTCTCTTCTTTTGCAGATAAAAAAAGACCCGAAAGTGAAAAATGTGCTGCACTATAACAATCTCATCGAATGCCTTGATCTCCATCTTACAGAAATTGATTTGATCAACTACCGAGGCAGCACATCTGAGATTAAATTGGCCAGGTTCTTTGTTCTGGAGGCAAGTGTGCTCAACGTAATGGGGTTTGGCATTCTCTAGCGCAACAATGAATGGCGTGCTGATCACCGCAAGCGTCTAAGCCTAAATGACAAAGTCTCCGCAGAAGCTGAATTTGTTTTTGAAACATCAAGTGGCCAGAGACTCGAAAACTTATTTGCCCATTAGCGACTTGTCAGGGCGGTGGATTTTAGTTTGTACGATAACGCTGCATCCACCTAAAGTAACGAAAGTTCTTACGTGAACTTCCTAGTAATTCCCTCTTCCTAGGTGCAGCATTACTCCTAACATTTGTAATATCAGTTTGAAACTTGTAATATTGCCGTGTCCTATTCCTGCGTTTTCAAAATCCTGCGAATCAAACAGGTCCTGAGTTGGTGATGATGTTGTGCCTCCCATCTTTCACCAATAGCCGTTGGATCTAGATCTGATGCATACAGACCAAGCTTCTCCATTTTTGCAAAAAGATGCCCGCACTTGTTCCCTATTTACAAACAACTCCTTGTCTCTCACAATCAGCCTTATCTCCTCCCCACCACATCTAGAAGGCCGTGGAAAAATCTGGCGCGATGACCGCTGCCGGAGCCGTCCACCCCCAATCTTGGTGTTCCGTGCAATACACGGGCATCTACACACGGGAAATTATGTCGAACAAGGCTAGTTGTAAGCAGGCTAGCTCTACAGCCATGATGATAGTGACTGCAGACGGTGAGGCTGACTATGGTATGCCGAACATGGCGCCTATACTCAGGTGTCATCTTCGGCGCAGGGTCTTGTCACTTCACTGTGAGGAGCAGCACGTAATAATTTGACCAACGGGTAGTACAGTGCTAGTACTCCTAGGAGTACTACATTGGTAGTACTACTACTAGTACTAGTAGCACCACCGTCTGGATTTAGGAGTACTACCACGTCCATCTGGATTTTAGTATTTGACTAGCAATATCTAGTAATGCATGTCACAAAAAATGTACTACTCCCTCTGTAAATAAATACATGGTGTTTTATTCCTATCAGCGAGAGAACTTAATGTTTTCTTGCTAACTAGAGTCTTAATAGGATTACATGCAATGAACTAAACAAAGCATGTCATGTTTGGTAGTCTCAAGTCATTGAAAGCATGCACGGCCCACATCTCTCATTGGTTGATATGTCACGAAATAAGAAACAAGGAGGGAGTTAATGCACCGTGCCTAAGTGTTTTGGGATTATTTGGTTTTCGTAATGTGACTTACACAACATTTTTGTTTACATGCATTAACATTTTATTAGTTAAATCAAAGGTCAAAACTTGGCGCAAAATGCAAAGGGGACCAATAAACCAGTAAACATCAAACTTCTCTCGTTTGGCCCCAACTAGAGGTCCGGTGAGATGACTATACTGCACCAGCACGGAGGGGGGCGCAGCTTCATTGACTTACGACAACTGCCTTTGGGTGAATGACACGTGGGCCCAGGAGGTGGCTGGCCCACCTATCATACAGCCAAAGGCAGGTGCAGTAGGGGGCCGAGGAGTAGTACGAAATCCTACGCACCTACACACGCTAACCAAGGGCAAGAGTGATAACTCAAATCGCAAGATCAGTTGACTACTACTACCTCCGTCCTGGTTTATTAGTCTCCTTTGTAATTTGTGCTAAATTTTGACCAAAGATTTAACTAACAAAATGTTGATGCATGTCAACAAAAATTATATTTTTGGATTCGTATTTGAACATAGTTTTCAGTGATATAATTTTTAGTAACATGCCTAAACATTTTGTTAGTTAAATCTGTGGTCAAAATTTGACACAGATTACAATGGGGACCAATAAACCAGGACGGAGGTAGTAGAAGCTAAGCTAGACCCATGGAGGCGATGAGCACGAGCATCAGCCGGCTGTGCCAGATGGTCCACGACGCCAGCCTACGGCCCGGCAACGAGGAACGTCTCCAGGTAGTATTGCTTGAGGCCGGTAGGGCGAGGGGCCGCTTGGACGACAACTTCGTCTCCTTGTTCGACGAGGTCCTCGTTGGTTTCCTCGACAAGTTCACCATCGTCAAGAAGCTCGCGGACGACTTTGACGTAAGCCTTCAGCCGACGCGCCATGGCTCTGTGATGCCCGCCACCCTCAATGGCCACTATGGTGACAACCTCTTCGATGCACTGGTGGCCCTGCGACTGCCTGCCGTCGCGCCAGAGAATGTCCACCTTGAGGTCGCGCTCGCCGCGCAGCACTTGGCGCAGCAAGACACCATGGACATAATCACCCACGTCTACGCGCATGCAAGAGGAGGACGATAGGACGCTGGCCTTCTTGGACCGCAGGGCAACCTTGGACGGCACTGTTCAGAAGCACGTTGAGCTCGCCGCCAACACCGCTGCTCCTCACACGTCGGTTGGTGACCCGGCGCACTAGGGCGTGAGGATGTCGTTGATGGATCCGTATGTATTTTTATCTTTCCGTCAAATCCATGTAGTAGTATATGATACTACAGTAATTATCTTACCTTTCGCATCAACTTCATAATTTCGTATGTACTCCAAGCATGAACGGCGCCAGAACCAAACTTCTCATTACTCTAGGCAAAATCGTTATTTTCTATCTATCGATCGCGCCATGGAGCAGAACCAAAATTTACAAGTTACGAGTTCAAAAGGAAAAGCCTGCCGTGTTCGCGTTGCACCCCCACACGGTTGGTCCGGCACGCCGCTCAAGCGGGAATGCATGCGGTGTTGCATTTTCACTTACAAGTGGGACCGTAGTTGAGCAAACCGACTATCGGCAAACCCCCACCTCGCGATGGGCGCGATGGCTGAGAAAACAGGAGGGAGAAGAGATGGCTGTAGCACGGACTCCAAGAAAGTTGGTGTCGGATGGGACTCGTGTGGGTGGCATGTGCCGTACTGCTAGACGTGAATGCTAGTTATGGCCCATGCCACCCCACTATATCGAGCCTATATCGAGGTACACTACGTAGAACAAATTTCCTACAGTCCGTGCTCAACACTCCTCTATCTCTCTTCTCAGCCATCCAGCGGACGCGCGGAGCCCATCGTCTGTTTGCTCACATGCGATCCCACATGTCAGTGAAAACGCAAGCGGACCCACTGAACCAGCACATCTTTCACCTCGACGTGCTGTTGATGAAAAACAAATCCAAGAAAGATCTTCGGTGGCCGCTTTTGGAGTTACTCAAGAGTAGTAAGATTCTATTTACAGTTTAACCCAAGATGCACATCTCGTGGCTTCAACTTATCAACTACCACTCTATTTTCTTTCATGACACGACCTGGATGCTGGATGTCCCATGTGTCGGCAAAAGGAGGAAGAACCCAACCAAATCTTCAGTTGTGCTCTCGGATTAGACTAGTTGTGCTAACTTAAAAATTTTATTGTGTACTCCCTCCGTTCCAAAATACTTGACTTCCATTTGTCCAAAAATGGATGTGCCTATATACTAAAACATGTCTAGATACATATATATTTTGACAAATAGAAGGCATGTATTGTGCAACGGAGGGAGTAGAATGGATGCAAGTTTTTGTATTGGGAACAAGAGTACATCCATATATTGATAGAGCACAATTTAGTAGATGTTGTATCACTTTAAGCTAGCACAGAGGCTATAGATGAGATTAGTGCACTTGTTGATACTCCTACTTGGTATGCATGTTGCTGCTTAGACGCAGAGGAAAACGGACCGGAGGGAGTACTAGAATAGAGGCTAGACATGAGACTAGATGCGAGGAAGCAACGTCTACTTCTTTACACTCGAAGAAGAAAGAAGCACGCAAGATCGAGCCTCCGCAGATCAACAATGAATGCATCGAGAAGGCACTAATCCAACCTACAGGAGTAGTAAAATTTATTCTTGTGGTTCTTGTTTTCTTTGGTCTTGCTTTTCTAGTCAAAATTATCGTTGGAGTTCGTGCAAAACGGAGGTCCATTTGGGGTCGTGCGTTGCAGTTGACCTTATAAGTGGGACTGCAGTTAAGGAAACCGACTATCGGCAAACCCCCACCTCGCCTGCCGCGCGATGGCTGAGTTAGAGAAACGATGAGGTTGAAGAGATTGCTCTAGCACGGACTCCAAGAAATATGATGTCAGATGGAAGTCGTGCTGGTGGCATGTGCCGTACTCCTGGACGTGAATGCTTGTTCTGACCCATGCCACCCTACCAGTGGCGGAGCCAGAAAAAATTAGGAGTCGAGGCGGACTGCAAGCTAACTAAAGACATAGAAAAAACTACCGGATATTTGATACCCCATCCGTCCCAAAATAAGTGTATCAACTTTAGTAAGTTGAGACAGTTTTTTTGGGACGGAGGGAGTACATACTAAGTGAATATTAGGGCATCTACAATGCAAAAGTGCTTATTTGAACGCTTAGGCAATAAAAAGAATTAATTAAAGAAGTGGCGTCGCTATAGGAGTGTGTCTCCTCGGCGCCTGGTCGAGTGCTAGTGCAATGGGTTTCTCGTAGAAAAAAAGGGGCAACGCTCGTTAAACAACTCAGAGGAAAGAAAAAAAAGAACGAAGTGCCCGATGGCAGCCCTGGCATCGACGGTAGCAGTAATCCTTGGATCGACAAGATTGGACCATAACGGCCAGGAAGTGAATCCTAGCACCTGTCATTAGCGCCGGCATTGTATATGCCCTTATCACTAATATGGGTAACGGTAATTTTGCAATAGTACTAAGTCAAACAACCAGCATTGTATATCTATATAGATAATTTAATAAAAACTGAAATTAAATATGACAACTAATACTTGCTTTAGAAACTAAAAACCTCTTCATATCTAAAATTTAATAACTTACAATTGAGGTGGGATGATTGAAATGGTTGAACTAACTAGCAACGGTCAGATTAGAGGAGTCCAAAACAAAACTGACAATACATATGTTGGAGATGGGTTTTCTGTCAATTTGGATGATAGAAGATGTAAAGTTTTTTTTCAGAAATGTGGGCCATGGCATCTAAGTTTGGCGCTGAATTGACGCTATGGCGCGCTAAATGGTGCGTGCGCTGTATTCTGATATTAAAATCCCCAAATTTGAGGAGCAATACTAATAGTATATTCTCAATTTCTCATGCCACAAATTAGTGAGCGTGTGTGTGCGTGTGCAAGGCGAAACCCTAAACTCACCTCAATTCCTCTCTGGATTAGAAGCCACAAACTGGTGGAAGGAGGCGCCGTGGATTGTCGTCTTTCCCGCTACGAGGGGCCGCACCCATGCCAAGCGTTATGCGTCTGAGAATGCCGAAGACTAGATCGAACGTCAGAAGCAGAAAGGGATCCATCGCGGTCGATCCGGGGGGAAGGGCAGAAAGGGATGAGACGAGCAGTAGGCGAGGAGGCGTGAGGCGGTTTCGCTGGCGATTTGGCAAGTCTTACGGGAAGCAGGCCACGTTGTGATCAGTACGGCCGTTATGCGTGCGCTTGTGCAGCCATGGGCCTAGGAATAAGGTGCTGTGTGCAAGCTAATTAGTTGGGCCTAGAAACACCAAGCAAGCCCAGAAAAAAATTGCCCGGGCAAACACGTTAAAGAAGCTAATTACCACACGTTATCCTGGTTACGAATTGTGCGGCAGGTCACGTACTAGCCCGGGCAGCTGCCCCGGGTCGCCGGGTACCAGCTCCGCCACTGCACCCTACTACTCCTACTACTTAGTACTAGTATTGAGGATTCGAGATGCTGGTTACGTAGTATAGTATGGCTACAGTAAAAACATCCGCACGACGCGCAAAGCATGTGAAGCTAGTACAAATAGTATACTACTATTGTTGATTGACCTCATCCGATAACCTATTGCAATGCACGTACAATTATGTATTCAGAAAATATTTTTTTTGCCTCGTCGCACCACTCACTCACATGAAGCAACTCGAAAGCCATTCATAAATTTAATAAGTTTATCACAGACATATCATTTTATTACATACAACAGGTCATCAACCCACATCGACAATGAGGATACATTATAAATATTAAAGTTTTCACCACACAACAAATAACAAGCAATGAAATGAACTTCAACTCAACCATTCCTCGGTGTTGGAAACGCTTGCTTTGAACCACAAGTGATTCTCTGGGACGGGCCATCCATTGTCGATCTGGAGACCAACGCAGGACTGATCATCCAGGCTGAAGCGGCCTACTATATCAGTACCAGGGTAGGGAACCACCCAAATGTCCGAGGTATAGACACAGTTGCTTCTCATAAATGGTAGTAACGTTGTGTCAACAACAGTTGGATCGCCTTTCACCATCATTGGATAGTTTTGTCCAAGGAAGAGCGAGTTTTCTCCAAGACTATCAATTCTGTACCAGGGAGAAGGAGTTGGCGCTAGCACACTAGTATCCATCCCGAATACCATGCAACAGGTGTTGGAATAGGTCCGGAGAGTGCGACCATAGGAGACTACACCTGCTTCCTTAGCAGTAACATCATCAGTGGGATGTATACACACGAGAAGAGGTGATCCATCGGAATTAGTTGCCAGGTGCCAAATAGTATATGGGCGCTGCTCGTCCTCATGCTCGTGATCATCACCATCATCATCTCCTCCTTGGTTATAAGAATCTTCAAGTATAGGTGGTGGAATGTTCACAGGACCTTGGAAACACAAGAAGAAGGTTAATTAGTAAGGGTGGCCATAGTGGGGGTAACATAAGTAGTATCATGCACTCGGGACTCGCAAACATGCTTATGTGGCAGGCAATTAAGGAAGAGAGAGATGGTTATAGTAACATAGGTAGATACCGTAACATAATAAATGTGATGCTACTATGTGTCATGCATGGCAAAAAATGAGACCACCTATGATACTAATCTAAGATACTATGTACTATAGAGGTAGTAACATAAACTAGTAACATATGCATGTTACTAGTCTAAGTTACTCCCCACTATGACCAGCCTTGCTAACCCGCATGCATGTGGATGAAACAATTATAATTACGGTGGAAGACAAACATACCGAAACAACGAGGATGCCATGCAAAAGTAGTGCCACGAGTGGTGGCAGAAAACACAAGGCCCTCGTATTGAATTGCATCACAGTACTCATTCGTGTACAGAAACTGATTTTTGAGCAATATCCATCCAGTGAAACCACTAACGACGGCAACAAGCTTGTCGAAGATAGCAACAACTTCATAGTTGTTGTAATTCCAAGAGCGGTTGGGGACTCGAGAAATTGCTATCTTCCGTAGAAGACAGTCACCATGATTGTATTTGAACGTGCGTACAATACCGGTGTGCTCAACCTCTGGGCAGTCTGCTGAGATTTTTGGAAGTGGAACCCGGTCACGAGTGTACACATTCACAAGTTCCCACTCGCAGTTGGACCCAATGTAAACAACCCAATCTCCATTTGCGCCTGCCCAAGCCTTGCCCTCAAGCGATGGCATCTTAACATCATACGTATCATTATCAAGCGGCATCAACTTGCACAGGGCGAGGCCTCCGTCGTGATGACGCTAGTCATCTGGGTCACGGCGAAGAAGATAGGGGAGATCAAACCGCTCCTTGAATCTTGGGTTCCTTGTAATGATGTTATTAGTTGAGTCGAGAATGGGCTTGAACGAACCTGCCATGCTAGCCGAGGTGATGACGTCGCACCGATCAATGAGTTCCTCCACCACGTCATCTTTTAGATCGGGGCAAGAATAACGGGGTCGTTTCCGTCCTGTTCCCTCCATGGAGAAGACGATCGAACAAAGGCAGAAGAAAGGGTGAAGGGCTGAAGGAAAATGGAGGAGGGAGAGGAAGAGCATGCGACAGCAGTTCCAAATCGAGAGGGAAAGGCGAAGAGTCGGTGGATGGTTGCCAGTTTGCCACGGTTCACGAAGGGGCGCCCCGGCCTACATGTCGGTTCGGAAATACTCCTACTACTCGCCGTCGTCTCACTGATATGTGGAATAGGACCACATGCCAATGAAACATGGTGTGTAATTTCTCGTGCAAAATGCGATCTGGCCGCGTTGGCCTGAGGTGCCGCATTAGTTATCGGCCTTTATTTTTTTAATGGCGTGCCGTTCAGTTTTGAAGCATGACTAACTGGTACTGTATGCAGAGAAAATATAAACTACTCTACCACTACTCCACCTCTAGTACTAGTAGTATAAAGAAGATATATAGGCTGGAGCTTCAGCGCTTTCTTGCCAAGGGCTGCCCACTTGCCTCTCACACTACCACCCTCTCTCCATCTCTAAAAAAGACGGCCCCTCTCTCCCTCCTCACCGGTGGTCACAGATCCATCGGGGAAGAAAAGGACGTGCAGTGTTGACGCACTCGTCATCGGCGAGCGAGGTCACGCACTGACGACAAGGCCGACCTCTCAGACCTAGCACCCGCGCGGGATCGCTGCCGTAGTGTGTGCGGAGGACGACGACCACGAGCGAAGCCACTTCCCGCCGACCCTCAGGTATGCTACCTCTTTTCGAACCATACCCTTGTTCTATTGCCCCATCTGGCACGTCGTTGCATGTGGATCTTTTTCCACTCCACCATCTTCCCAATTTGCTATCCTCTGCTCTGCTGGCCACGCAGACGAAAACCATAATTTGCACTATTAAAGGAAACCCTACTTCATGCAGACTAATGCATGTCTGGGTTGAATAAGGAAAGGAAGGGAGACTGTACTGTCCAAGAGAGTAGGCATCGAACCCACATCTAGGTTGACAAGGGGAAAATCAGTAGCTAGGGAACGAGTCTCGTGTCTCTTGGTTGAAGAAGGGTAGAAAGGCATGACAACGCAATAGAGAATGACTAGGTCGATCGGTTTGTTGTCCTCACATAGGAAAAAGGTGGCTAAAGAGAACAAAAATGGGACGTAATCCACATATGCTGCCTGGATATTTGTTGCTCTGGGAAACCATACCTCCCTCACCACTCTGCGTCCGTGGAGGTACATCATACTGGTGCGCCCACTGTCCGAATGGGCCTCCCATGCTCTTATTGCCACATTTTTTGCTGTTAGTATAACGCCAGCAGTCAAGTCAAGCAATGCTACTGCTAAAGTGATGCCACATTTAACTAATGCCACTCTCAGTCTAATGCCACAGATAAATTTAAGCAATGCCATTTAATGTCACTAGATCATTTCAGGGTTAGCTGTTGATTGTGGATGTATTAAAGATTTTTCAGCTAAGGCATTCTAATGCTGTTGCACAACCAGTATACCAACGATGAAACTTGTTACTACCTTCAGATTTTTGCACTGTTAATGCTTATAGGTTACATACCTCACTTTCATGAGATAAGTTAATTTTTTTGTACAGTGTCACCAAAATGCCAAGGCGCTGATGTCATTTTATTTTGGTTAAACTGCACAGACAATTATGAAGACAAGAGGAAAGGTCAAGAGTGGGCACCTCCTCATCCGGCTGTTCTCTTGATTATCAAGAGGAAAGATCAAGTTTTTTTATGTTTGATCGATTATCAAGATTGGGATAGCAATTTTTAAGGTCCCCCGAGTTCGAAATGATATTTACCTTGGAGGTACATGGTTTGCAATTTTTTTATACTTTCATTAGTTAATAATGCTAGTTACCTTCAGACTTTTGTATTTGGTTTAATGCTCACGCACAGCTAGTATACCAATGCTGAAACTTGTTACCTTTACATTTTGTATTGTTAATTCTTATGGAAACCTTCTAGTGCTAGAGTTTATTGAAATCTGTTCAGTAAAACAATTGTACTGTACCCTGTAATAAACTAACTACTCTACTGTTGCACTAGCCACTGGATTAGTGTATATTTGTAGTATTCGAATGGTGTTGCATTAGCGTATGGACATAAATAAAGTGTGGCAAGCTTTCCCAGATATGTGCTCAAGAAAACTACTACCTATTTTTCTAAATACTAGACGTTTGGGTACTTTAAATTGAACCACGAAAACGTCTTATATTAAGGAACAGAGGGTGTAGAGTTCACTCATATTATCCCGGTAAAGCTAGTCACACCTTTGTTAAAATTAATGTTCATTATGTTATCGGAGGAGGTCTGTATGTTTGTCTCCAATGCCTGTCTACTACATACCCGACATCATGATGTAATGTTAAGTCATTTCCTTTTGTACAGTGTAACTAAATTGTCAAGGCGGTGATGGCATTTTATTTTAGTAGAACTGCACAAAATTTGCTTAAAAGAAGAGGAAAGGTCAGGAATGGCTCAGTTTTTTAGAAAAAAACTATGTATGCCTTCCTGACATCAGCCGCTGTTACTTTATTTATTCCTTCAAACAGGTGGTTAGAAACAGTCTTGCTACCTTTTCCCATTAAGAAATTGTAATGCTTATATTTGTGAGTCTATGCTTCAGCTAGTGCCACTTTTATAGTAATCACACTTTCAATATCTATGCAAACAGGGATGCTCGATTTTAGTGGAGTTGCACAAAATGTCCAACTGGTTCAACATTAGGAGCATGTTTTTTTCCAAACCTTTATATCCAATTGGTGGCACTATGAGCTGTTCATTACGAAGGTACATGGTTTGGTACTATCTTGCTGCTCTTTTTGTACTGTCATTAGATAGTAATACTAGTGGTTTGCATGTGAATTTATTGGCAGGGTGGACCTACATTGGAGGTGCAGGACATGATTCAAATGCGCACCTGGGAGTTTTATTTGCGACGCAAGATGCGAAGTGGCAGTTTTTTGAATAAAAATGCCTACCTCTGAAGAAACTGACAAGCTACACTATCGATCCTACACGGATAAAAATGCCTACCTCTGAAGAAACTGACAAGCTACACTATCAATCCTACACGGATAAATAGCGTATCACGCACGTACTACCTCCTTTCCAGTTTGCAGGGCTCAATTCAAGAAACGACCTACTCGATCCTACACGAATAAATAGCGGATCACACATGTACTAGTACCTCCTTTCCGGTTTGTAGGGCTTAATTCAAACCTCTCACCAACCAAGGTACTCCCTCCGTCCGAGTTTATTAGTCCCGTGAGCAAAGCAGCAAGACCAAGGCATGGCAATAATTAACGGCATGCAAAAGTTTAAGCCTAATTAATTCCAACGATTTAAGTGGCTGCATGCATGCCCTCGGCTGCGACTCGTTGCATGCTGCTTCGCGTACTGCCTGCGAGCGATTCTGAGTGCCTGCATGCAGCCGGCCGTAATTAAGGCAGCTAACTGATGCGAAAAAAGATACACTTTAATTGTTGCGGGCTTTTTAAGTCCGTGAAATCATTATTGACAAGGAGGGAGATGATTCGAGTGCAATCGTTTGACCGCCATGCCGCGACCCAGACGGGACGGGATGGCACAGTCATAATTTTAGTTTCCCTAGTTTTCCACGGCAAGCTGGCGCGCTAAGCCATTATGCATTGAATTCGGATGACCGTCGCGCTACCTTCCCCCTATAATTCCCGGCATTCTCCCGTGCCACCGTGACCCAACTCGCCATATCCTCATAAGCCCCCACCAGCCCAACGTTGCTCGCCATGTCCGCCATGCCCCCGCCCGTCCGCGGTAGGCGACGCCATAGGCGGTCACCGCCGGAACTAGTGTTCGGTTTTTCACTAGAAGGCAGACGGAGGGAGGAGGCATTCTATCTGTCTTTAGATGGCAATGCGCAGATCGAGGAGTTGTTGGAGCGCGACCGCATGGCGAAGGAGCACGAGTTGTTGGAGCGCGACCGCCTGGCGGAGGAGCACCGTATCGCTGATTTGCGCCGCCAGCAGGGCATGGAGCAGCAGCGCACCGACGCTCTGAGTCGCGAGTAGAGCACCCGCAACTGGGCCGACTACATGGAGGCCGGCGCCCGGAAAATAGCCCTGGAGGCTGTCGGGCACGCACGCGTTCGCGACGCCGATTTTTACTACCAGCTCGTCAAGTGGGTTTCCCGCTTGGAAGCCGAAGCTTCGGTGGACCACGCCGGCATGGAAAGGGCCAACGCACGCGACCAACGCGCCCTATCGCACCTCTGGAAAGTCCGAGGCGAGGCACAGGACGCCGGTGCCAGCGTTTAGCGTGTACCGCCGGCATCGTCTAGTTAGCTAAGAGTAAGTTAGTACTTGTCTAGTGGGAGTAGATAGTTAACTTGGCTATGATGGTTGTCAACGTGAAAGTTCAGTACTCTATATGTGGATTAGACCTGTTACTTTGCTCTGAATGTTGAACTTTCTGTTTGAACATATGGAATGGGCTGTTATTTTTTTAAATGGGTTGTATTTGTCCTCCACGGGTTTAGAGACTGACTTGTGGGCCTAGCAAGTTGACGCGTACACAATCAGGAGATGATTGTATGTGGAGAGGATGACAGCAGGGACCCGCCAAGGTCATGGCAGCACGCAAGCAAGTGCCTCCTTATTTCAAGCCAATAAAAAAAATGGCTCCTCCTAGTGGATTTCTGACATCTGGGTCCCATTCCATTGTCAACGTAGTCAATAAACGAGAGAATTGCACAACGAGCGGCTGACACTAGGGACCCACCAGCTCACCCAGTTATTTTTGTTTTGGGTCAATTTGATAAATGCCTCCGAGAAATGCCACTGCAATTTCCAAACTTTGAAAAATGCCATTTCATGCCATTTCTTGTGGCAATTTTTGAAGTCTGGAGTGGCGTTTTTCAAAGTTTGCAAATTGCAGTGACGTTTTTCAAAGTTTGCGAAAATTGCAGTTGCATTTTTCAAAGTTTGGAAATTGCAGTGGCATTTTTATGAATCGCCATAATTGGAGTGGCATTTATCTAATATGTTTTTGAGACGGAAGTAGGGTGTCAACTGGGCTGTGCGGGACACTCTAGCCTGTCTAGACAGCCTTTTCTTTTATGTTTACCACAGACCAGACCAGTAGTTTTTTTTTCTTTTTAAAAATGGCTAGCCCAGTTTTTTTTGTGATTTGTCAAGTAAGTTACTTTATCAGGCCTGTTGGGCTAGATGAGGAGAGCTACATTCGGCTGGCCGAGAAAATGGCCTATCAGTAATGAGAAATGGGTTGTACATTTTTAAAACACATCAAACCGGCAATTAGTTTCAAATATCTTTTTTTTATTTCGAGATTTTAAATTGCATTGATTTTTATGCGTGGACAATTTATTAGATTTTATATTGATATACATTTATTTTTAAAATCAGTCTGAATGTGACTCGAAATTTTGGGATTAAAAACAGTTCAGACCGCACCGACATATGCAAAATTTCGTATAATTTTTTAACCGTGGACACAATATGGGTTGTAATGCTAACAAAAAGAATATGGGCTCCAAAAAAACCCGTAAGAATTAGCAAATGGGCTGTAAACTATTTGAAATAATGGTAGATGGGCTGTATGCTGTTTTCCACAGATTTGAGGCTTTCCACAGATGGCATGTATACTGTTGGATGTCCATCCAACATCCGTCGTGCTTGTTCAATCTCTGCTCTTCCTGCTCCAGCCGCTCAAACAAGCGCCGGCGGGACTGCCTGCTCCCTCCTCCCCGTGGCCAGCTGTGCTGCCGCACAGGACTCACTGCCCCACCATACTCCCATCGCTGGCCTAGCTATCCCTCTACTCACCCTCAGTCCCACACATGTTGTTATTCTCCGGCGACGGCAGACGAACCAGTAAACCCTCGTACTCCTCCGTGTGGGAAATAACTGCCGAGTATTCCCTGGCTCCGTATCGTTCCCTTCCTAGGCCTCGCCGTTGTCCACGACCCTGGTGCTCTCGGCGCGGCCTGGTAAACATGGTCAATGAACGACATCCATCAGAAGTTGACTGTACGTGGAGAGGCTGACAGCTGGGTCCACGGCCGCACGCAAGGAAATGCCTCCTTATTACGCGCAAAATAATGATTCCTCCACCTGACATCTGGGACCCACCAAAACGGCCTCTGTATTTCGCGACAAAACATTACCGCCGCTGACAGCTCGGACCCACCAGCTATATCTTCGCACGCAAGGAAGTGCCTCCTTATTACGCCCAAAAAAAAGAATACCCCCCCTGCTAGCTGGGACCCAGTATAGTGGGCCTACTAAGTTGACGGGGACGAAGGGCTTTGTCAACTTAGTCAATATGCACGATTCTAGCTCGACTGACCGTACGATGTCCATCCAACAGCCGTAGTGCTTCTTCAACCTCTGGTCTTCTTGCTCCAGCCGCCCAAAGCAGCGCCGGTCGTGCCGCCTGCTCCTGCCTCCCGTGGCCGGCTGTGCTGCCGCGGAGGCCTCACCGCCCCCATACTACTCCCACCGCTGGCCAGGCCATCCCTCCACTCCACTCACCCACACCCCCTGTTATTCTGTGGCGACAACAGCGCAGCCGAACCAGTGAACCCTCGTACTCCTCTCTGCATGGGCATCCACTGCCGCATCTTCCCCGGCTCCGCGTCGTCCCCTTCCTAGGCCTCGCCATCGTCCACCACCATGGTGCTCTCAGCGCGGCGTGGTCAATGTGGTCAATGACCGAATTCCATCGGAAGAATACTGTACGTGGAGAGGCTGATAGCTGGGTCCACAGCAGCCGCAAGGAAGTGCCTCCTTATTACGCGGAAAATAATTATTCCTCCACCTGACAGCAGGGACTCACCGGACGGGCCACCAGTATTTCGTGAAAAAAACATTTGCCCCTGACTGCTGGGACCCACCCAACGGACCACCGTATTTCGCAAAAAAAACGTTCCCCCTGCTGTCAGCTCAGACCCACCAAAAGTGCCTCCTTATTACGCACAAAAAAATGAATACCCCCCAGCTAGCTGGGATCCACGTTGGTGGGAGGCTGACTTGTGGGCCTACTAAGTTGATGGGGACGGAGGGCTTTGTCAACTTAGTCAATATATAATGATTCTAGCTCCAGTGACCGTACGATGTCCATCCAACAGCCGTAGTGCTTCTTCAACCTCTGATCTTCTTGCTCCAGCCGCCCAAAGCAGCGCCGGTCGTGCCGCATGCTCCTGCCTCCCGTGGCTGGATGTGCTGCCGAGGAGGCCTCACCGCCCCTTACTATTCCCACCGCTGGGCAGGCCCTGCGGCGACGACAGCCTCACACCGCAACCGAACCAGTGAACCCTCGCACTCCTCGCGGCGCGGGCTTCCATTGCCGCGTCTTCCCCGGCTCCCCGTCGTCCCCTTCCTAGGCCTCACTATTGTCCACCACCCTGGTGCTCTCGGCGCGGCGTGGTCAACATTGTCAAGGAACAATTTCCATCAGACATGGACTGTATGTGGAGAGGCTGACAGCTGGGTCCACGGCCGTAGCAAGGAAGTGCCTCCTTATTACGTGGAAAATAATTATTCATCCACCTAACAACGGGGACCCACCGGACGGGCCACCGTATTTCACGAAAAAACGTTTCCCCCCTAACTGTTGGGACCCACCAGCTACACCTTCGCACGCAAGGAAGTGCGTTCGGGCAAAACAACGATTCGCCCCTCTGACTGCTGGGACCTACCAGCTACATTTTTGCACGCAAGGAAGTGCCTGACAGTCGGGACCCACCTGGTCGAAGCGTACGTAGCGTTGTCATTCTGGTCGCGAACGTGTACGTACATACTGGTCGTTGTAGAGGCGTGCACGTGTCTAGTAGAGGCGCGCACGTAGCATGTACACGTACGTACAATGGCCAGGGTACAAGAAAGAAAATACGGCAACGTATGTGTACATACGGGTGGGGTCTCGAACGCCTAGTCGCACATACGTACGGTGAGGGCTCGTGTTCATGGGGAGGCAATGGGATGCGTCGTGTTCATGGGAAGGCAACGGAATGCATCGTGTTCATCGGGAGGCAACGGAATGCGTCGTGTTCATGGGGATGCAAGAGAATGCGTCGTGTTCATCGGGAGGCAACGGAACGCGTGGGAGCCAACCGGCTTGGACAGAACAGGCGATGGAAACGAGGCGTGGCGTACCGCACAACGGAGGAAACGGACCTCCTACGGTCGAAACGGGGGTCCTGTTGATCGGGAGGGGTGTGGTGATGTCTACTACACAACCTTCTTCTTGTAGACGTTGTTGGGCCTGCCAGTGCACAGGTTTGTAGGACAGTAGCAAATTTCCCTCAAGTGGATGACCTAAGGTTTATCAATCCGTAGGAGGCGTAGGATGAAGATGGTATCTCTCAAGAAACCCTGCAACCAAATAACAAAAAGTCTCTTTTGTCCCCAACACACCCAATACAATGGTAAATTGTATAGGTGCACTAGTTCGGCGAAGAGATGAAGATACAAGTGCAAAATAGATGGTAGATATAGGTTTTTGTAATCTGAAATAATAAAAACAGCAAGGTAGCGAGCGGTAAAAGTGAGCGTAAACGGTATTGCAATGGTAGGAAACAAGGCCTAGGGTTCATACTTTCGCTAGTGTAAGTTCTCTCAACAATAATAACATAGATAGAACATATGACAAGCCCTCGACATGCGAGAAAGAGTCACTCCAAAGACACTAATAGCGGAGAACAAACATAGAGATTATGGTCGGGTACGAAACCACCACAAAGCTATTCTTTCAGACCGATCTATAAAAGAGTTCATACTAGAATAACACCTTAAGATACAAATCAACCAAAACCGTAATGTCACCTAGATACTCCATTGTCACCTCAAGTATCCGTGGGCATGATTATATGATATGCATCACACAATCTCAGATTCATCCAACCAACATAAAAGTACTTCAAAGAGTGCCCCAAAGCTACTACCGGAGAGTCAAGAACGTGTGACAACCCCTATGCATAGGTTCCCAAGTGTCACAAAACCCGCAAGTTGATCACCAAAACATACATCAAGTGGATCAATAGAATAACCCATTGTCACCACAGTTATCCCACGCAAGACATACATCAAGTGTTCATAAAAGACTCAATCCGATAAGATAACTTCAAAAGGAGATACTCAATTCATCACAAGAGAGTAGAGGGGGAGAAACATCATAAGAGCCAACTACAATAGCAAAGCTCGGGATACATCAAGATCGTGCCATAGAGGAACACGAGAGAGAACACGAGAGACAGAGATCAAACACATAGCTACTGGTACATACCCTTAGCCCCGAGGGTGAACTACTCCCTCCTCGTCATGGATAGCGCCGGGATGATGAAGATGGCCTCCGGTGATGGGATCCCCCTCAGGCAGGGTGCCGGAACGGGGTCCTGATTGGTTTTTGGTGGCTACAGAGGCTTGCGGTGGCGGAACTCCCGATCTATCTTCTGTTCTGGAAGTTTTAGGGTACGTAGGTATATATGGGTGAAGGGAGAACGTTGGTGGAGCTACGAGGGCCCGACGAGGCAGGGGGCGCGCCCAGGGGGGAGGGCGCGCCCCCCACCCTCGTGAGCATCTCCCGTATCTTCTAACATGGAGTCCAAGTCCATCAGGTGGGTTTCCTTCCAAAAATAACTTCTCCAGTTGATTTCGTTCCGTTTTGACTCCGTCTGATATTCCTTTTCCTCGAAACACTAAAATAGGCATAAAACGGCAAATCTGGGCTGGGCCTCCGGTTAATAGGTTAGTCCCAAAAATAATATAAAAGTGTATAATAAAGCCCAATATTGCCTAAAATAGTAGATAAAGTAGCATGGAGCAATAAAAAATGATAGATATGTTGGAGACGTATCAAGCATCCCCAAGCTTAATTCCTGCTCGTCCTCGAGTAGGTAAATGATAAAAAAGAATTTTTGATACGGAGTGATACTTTGGCATAATTTCAATGTAAATCTTCTTAATTGTGGCATGAATATTCAGATCCATAAGATTCAAGACAAAAGTTCATATTGACATAAAAATAACAATACTTCAAGCATACTAATCGAAGCAATCATGTCTTCTCAAAATAACTTGGCCAAAAGAAAGTTATCCCTACAAAATCATATAGTCTGGCTAAGCTCTATCTTCATCACACAAAGTATTTAATCATGCACAACCCCGATGACGAGCCAAGCAATTGTTTCATACTTTAATAATCTCAAACTTTTTCAACTTTCACGCAATACATGAGCGTGAGCCATGGACATAGCACTATAGGTGGAATAGAATGGTGGTTGTGGAGAAGACAAAAAGAAGAAGATAGTCTCACATCAACTAGGCGTATCAACGGGATATGGAGATGCCCACCAATAGATATCAATGTGAGAGAGTAGGGATTGCCATGCAACGGATGCACTAGAGCTATAAGTATATGAAAGCTCAACGGAAGAAACTAAGTGGGTGTGCATCCAACTCGCTTGCTCATGAAGACCTAGGGCACTTTTGAGGAAGCCCATCATTGGAATATACAAGCCAAGTTCTATAATGAAAAATTCCCAATAGTATATGAAAGTGACAATATATGAGACTCTCTATCATTAAGATCATGGTGCTACTTTGAAGCACAAGTGTGGAAAAAGGATAGTAGCATTGTCCCTTCTCTCTTTTTCTCTCATATTTTTTATTTTTTTTATTTGGGCCTTTTCTCTCTTTTTTATGGCCTCTTTTTTTTATTTGGGCTTCTATGGCCTCTTTTATTTATTTTTTTCGTCTGGAGTCTCATCCCGACTTGTGGGGGAATCATAGTCTCCATCATCCTTTCCTCACTTGGGACAATGCTCTATAATGATGATCATCACACTTTTATTTTTCTTACAACTCAACAATTACAACTCTATACTTAGAACAAAGTATGACTCTATATGAATGCCTCCGGTGGGGTACCAGGATATGCACTGAATCAAGAGCGACATGTATGAAAATTATGAAGGTGGCCTTGCCACAAATACAATGTCAACTACATGTTCATGCAAAAAGCAATATGACAATGATGGAGCGTGTCATAATAAACGGAACGGTGGAAAGTTGCATGGCAATATATCTCGGAATGGCTATGGAAATGGCATGGTAGGTAGATATGGTGGCTGTTTTGAGGAAGGTTTATGGTGGGTGTATGATACCGGCGAAAAGTGCGTGGTATTAGAGAGGCTAGCAATGGTGGAAGGATGGGAAAAAGTGCGTATAATCCATGGACTCAACATTAGTCATAAAGAACTCATATACTTATTGCAAAAATCTAGAAGTTATCAAAGCAAAGTATTACGCGCATGCTCCTAGGGGGATAGATTGGTAGGAAAAGACCATCGCTAGTCCCCGACCGCCACTCATAAGGAAGACAATCAATAAATAAATCATGCTCCGAGTTCATCACATAACGGTTCACCATACGTGCATGCTACGGGAATCACAAACTTCAACACAAGTATTCTTTAAATTCACAACTACTCAACTAGCATGACTCTAATATTACCATCTCCATATCTCAAAACAATTATCAAGCATCAAACTTTTCTTAGTATTCAACACACTCATAAGAAAGTTTCACATATGTTGAACACCAAGTATATTAACATTAAGCAAATTACCATGCTATTAACAACTCTCAAAATAATCTAAGTGAAGCATGAGAGATCAAGTTTCTTTAAAACAAATCCACCACCGTGCTCTAAAAGATCTAAGTGAAGTACTAGAGCAAAAATTATCACGCTCAAAAAGATATAAGTGAAGCACATAGAGTATTCTAGCAAATTCCAATTTGTGTAAGGCTCTCTCTCATTAAAGAATTTCAGATCTTGATACTTATTCAAACAGCAAGCAAAGCTAAAGGAAACTACAATGCAAGGATAGCACAACTCATGTGAAGAAGCAAAAAACTTAGGCTCAACCAATACTAACCGATAGTTGTTGAAGAAGAAAGGTGGGATGCCTACCGGGGCATCCCCAAGCTTAGATGCTTGAGACTTCTTGAAATATTATCTTGGGGTTCCTTGGGCATCCCCAAGCCTGAACTTTTGTGTCTCCTTAATTCCTCTCATATCATGGTTTCTCTTTTTATCGAAAGCTTCATTCACAACAAACTCAACAAGAACTCGTGAGATAAGTTAGTATAAACCAATGCAAAACCTTATCATTTTCTACTGTAAAAAATCACTTAAATAATTATTCAATATTGCATACTAAATGACTCTGCATATTTAATACTCCTATCATCAAATAGAATCATTAAACAAGCAAACATATGCAAACAATGCAACCATAACAGCAATCTGTCAAAACAGTACAGTCTGTAAAGAATGCAAGATTATCAATACTTCCCTGACTCCAAAAATTATGAACTAAAATTCCCACTGTAATAAATTTATCAGAGCTCATTATGCAAAAAGATTCAACATTAGACCATGCTCTGACTTTTCTAGGGAAGTTTTCCAACAGCGGTAAACTTTCTGTTTTCGAACAGCAACATGCAAACTAGCAAAATAAGCATGGCAAAGGCTATCCTTGACTTTTTTATTGAAACTAGAGATGAAAAACATTATTCTAACTAACAGCAAACAAACTCTAACAAAATAAATTGATGCTCCAAGCAAAACACATATCATGTGGTGAATAAAAATATAGCTTCAAGTAAAGTTACCGATGAACGAAGACGAAAGAGGGGATGCCTTCCGGGGGCATCCCCAGGCTTAGTTGCTTGGTTGTCCTTGAATATTACCTTGGGGTGCCTTGGTCATCCCCAAGCTTAGTCTCTTTCCACTCCTTATTCGATAGTCCATCGAATCTTTTACCCAAAACTTGAAAACTTCAACCACACAAAACTCAAAACAAAACTCGTAAGCTCCGTTAGTATAAGAAAATAAAACCACCACTTAGGTACTGTAATGAACTCATTCTAAATTCATATTGGTGTAATATCTACTGTAATACAACTTATCTATGGTTCATACCCTCAGATACTACTCATAGTTTCATCAAAATAAGCAAACAACACACAGAAAACAGAATCTGTCAAAAACAGAACAGTCTGTAGTAATCTGTATCAAACGTATACTTATGGAACCCCACAAATTATGAAATAAATTGCTGGACCTGATAAATTTGTCTATTAATCATCTTCAAAAGGAATCAACCTAAAATCACTCTCCAGTAAAAAATGGCAGCTATTCTCGTGAGCGCTAAAGTTTCTGTTTTTCACAGCAAGATCACATAAACTTCACCCAAGTCTTCCCAAAGGTTCTACTTGGCACTTTATTGAAACAAAAGATATAAACCATGATTAATACAGTAGCATAATCATGTGAACACACAAAAATAGTAAGGATAAGTATTGGGTTGTCTCCCAACAAGCGCTTTTCTTTAATGCCTTTTAGCTACGCATGATAATGATAATGATGCTCACATAAAGATAAGAATTGAAACATAACGGGAGCATCATGAAGCATATGACTAGCACATTTAAGTCTAACCCACTTCCTATGCATAGGGATTTTGTGAGCAAACAATTTATGGGAACAATAATCAACTAGCATAGGATGGCACAACAAGCATAGCTTCAAGAATTTAAGCATATAGCGAGGAAACTTGACATTATTGCAGTTCCTACAAGCATATGTTCCTCCCTCATAATAACTTTCAGTAGCATCATGAATGAATTCAATAATATAACCAGCACCTAAAGCATTCTTTTCATGATCTACTTGCAAGGAAAATTTACTACTCTCCACATAAGCAAACTTCTTCTTTATAGCATACGTATCATCACAATAATCATCATAAATAGGAGGCATGCTTTCATCATAGTAAATTTGCTCATCAAAGCTTGGGGGACAAAAAATATCATCTCCATCAAACATAGCTTCCCCAAGCTTGTGGCTTTGCATAACATTAGCATCATGGATATTCAAAGAATTCATACTAACAACATTGCAATCATGCTCATCATTCAAAGATTTAGTACCAAACATCCTATAGATTTCTTCTTCTAGCACTTGAGCACAATTTTCCTTTCCATCATACTCACGAAAGATATTAAAAAGGTGAAGCGTTTGAGACAAACTCAATTCCATTTTTTTGTAGTTTTCTTTTTATAAACTAAACTAGTGATAAACCAAGAAACAAAAAGATTCGATTGCAAGATCTAAAGATATACCTTCACTTACCTAGCCTCCCAGGCAACGGCGCCAGAAAAGAGCTTGATGTCTACTACACAACCTTCTTCTTGTAGACGTTGTTGGGCCTGCCAGTGCACAGGTTTGTAGGACAGTAGCAAATTTCCCTCAAGTGGATGACCTAAGGTTTATCAATACGTAGGAGGCGTAGGATGAACATGGTATCTCTCAAGCAACCCTGCAACCAAATAACAAAAAGTCTCTTGTGTCCCCAACACACCCAATACAATGGTAAATTGTATAGGTGCACTAGTTCGGCGAAGAGATGAAGATACAAGTGCAAAATATATGGTAGATATAGGTTTTTGTAATCTGAAATAATGAAAACAGCAAGGTAGCGAGCGGTAAAAGTGAGCGTAGACGGTATTGCAATGGTAGGAAACAAGGCCTAGGGTTCATACTTTCACTAGTGTAAGTTCTCTCAACAATAATAACATAGATAGAACATATGACAAGCCCTCAACATGCGACAAAGAGTCACTCCAAAGACACTAATAGCAGAGAACAAACGTAGAGATTATGGTCGGGTACGAAACCACCACAAAGCTATTCTTTTGGATCGATCTATAAAAGAGTTTGTACTAGAATAACACCTTAAGATACAAATCAAGCAAAACCCTAATGTCACCTAGATACTCCATTGTCACCTCAAGTATCCGTGGGCATGATTATACGATATGCATCACACAATCTCAGATTCATCCAACCAACATAAAAGTACTTCAAAGAGTGCCCCAAAGCTACTACCGGAGAGTCAAGAACGTGTGACAACCCCTATGCATAGGTTCCCAAGTGTCACGAAACCCGCAAGTTGATCACCAAAACATACATCAAGTGGATCAATAGAATAACCCATTGTCACCACGGTTATCCCACACAAGACATACACCAAGTGTTCATAAAAGACTCAATCCAATAAGATAACTTCAAAAGGAGAAACTCAATTCATCACAAGAGAGTAGAGGGGGAGAAACATCATAAGATCCAACTACAATAGCAAAGCTCGGGATACATCAAGATCGTGCCATAGAGGAACACGAGAGAGAACACAAGAGAGAGAGATCAAGCACATAGCTACTGGTGCATACCCTCAGCCCCGAGGGTGAACTACTCCCTCCTCGTCATGGATAGTGCTGGAATGATGAAGATGGCCTCCGGTGATGGGATCCCCCTCCGGCAGGGTGCCGGAACGGGGTCCCGATTGGTTTTTGGTGGCTACAGAGGCTTGCGGTGGCGGAACTCCCGATCTATCTTCTGTTCTGGAAGTTTTAGGGTACGTAGGTATATATGGGTGAAGGGAGAACGTCGGTGGAGCTACGGGGGCCCCACGAGGTAGGGGGCACGCCCAGGGGGGGAGGGCGCGCCCCCCACCCTCGTGAGCATCTCCCGTATCTTCTGACGTGGAGTCCAAGTCCATCAGGTGGGTTTCCTTCCAAAAATAACTTCTCCAGTTGATTTCGTTCTGTTTTGACTCCGTCTGATATTCCTTTTCCTCGAAACACTGAAATAGGCATAAAACAACAAATCTGGGCTGGGCCTCCGGTTAATAGGTTAGTCCCAAAAATAATATAAAAGTGTATAATAAAGCCCAATATTGCCTAAAACAGTAGATAAAGTAGCATGGAGCAATCAAAAATTATAGATACGTTGGAGACGTATCATGTGGCGTACCGCAAAACGGACGAAACAGACCTCCTACGATCGAAACGGGGGTCCTGTTGATCGGGAGGGGTGTGGCGTACCGCAAAACCGACGAAACGGACCTCCTACGATCGAAACGGGGGTCCTGTTGATCGGGAGGGGTGTGGCGTACTGCAAAACGGACGAAACGGACTTGTGTTGGGGCGCTACGGTCGAAACAGGGGTCCTGTTCATCGGGAGGGGTGTGGCGTACCACAAAACGGGACTCCACGGGATACGTTTCATCTCCACCGTCGACCTCCTCCAGCCTCCACGGGCTACCGTCGACCTCCTCCAGCCTCCATGGGCTCCTGTTCATCCAGCCTCCACCGCATGCTACTCCACCGGCTACTGTTCAACCACCCCTCTACCGTCTACTGTTCATCC
>NC_057798.1:645926501-645996847 GCF_018294505.1 Triticum aestivum | reverse complement strand
TAACGCTCACTGTTCATCCAACCGATCGGCTTCAGTTAGCAGCAGTAACGAAGGAATCGCTCGATCGGGTTTAGTTAACAGCCATCGATCGATCGCTCAGGTTCAGTAACGCGTAGCCTGTAGTGCAATCGCTTGGGTTTAGTTAGAGCCCAACGCCTCGCTCGGGTTCAGTTAGAGCCAACGCCTCACACACACGCGCGTACCTGTACGAGAGAAACGCGCATCACTCTCCCACCGTAACCGGCAACTCCCTGAAATTTTCCTCCCCTCGCTTCTACCACGGTTTTTTCCGTCATGGACGACCCAAAGAATGTCATGCAGCTGCGTCTCAGGGGAGCCCAGGACGAAAAGCCCATTTTTCTGTCATGATTTTTTGTTATAGAAGTAGGAGCCCACCACATCTATGATGATACCGGGTTTTGTCACAATTATCGTCATAGAAGTGTCATATGTATGACAGAAAAAAATTTCGTTCGGCCCAAAATGTCACGGATGTGTCTTTTATTTGTTGTGTTGGAAGCAAATATGATAAGAGATAGACCCGGGGGCCATAGGTTTCACTAGTGGCTTCTCTCAAGATAGCATAAGTATTACGGTGGGTGAACAAATTACTATCGAGCAATTGATAGAAAAGCGAATAATTATGAGATTATCTAGGCATGATCATGTATATAGGCATCACGTCCGCAACAAGTAGACCGACTCCTGCCTGCATCTACTACTATTACTCCACACATCGACCGACTCCTGCCTGCATCTGGAGTATTAAGTTCATAAGAACAGAGTAACGCCTTAAGCAAGATGACATGATGTAGAGGGATAAACTCATGCAATATGATATAAACCCCATCTTTTTATCCTCGATGGCAACAATACAATACGTGCCTTGCAACCCTTTCTATCACTGGGTAAGGACACCGCAAGATTGAACCCAAAGCTAAGCACTTCTCCCATGGCAAGAAAGATCAATCTAGTAGGCCAAACCAAACTGATAATTCAAAGAGACTTGCAAAGATAACTCAATCATACATAAAAGAATTCAGAGGAGATTCAAATATTTCTCATAGATAAACTTGATCATAAACCCACAATTCATCGAATCTCGACAAACACACTGCAAAAAGAGTTTACATCGAATAGATCTCCACAAGAGAGGGGGAGAACATTGTATTGAGATCCAAAAAGAGAGAAGAAGCCATCTAGCTAATAACTATGGACCCGAAGGTCTATGGTAAACTACTCACAACTCATTGGAGGGGCTATGGTGTTGATGTAGAAGACCTCCGTGGTCGATTCCCCCTCCGGCAGAGCACCGACGAAGGCTCCAAGATGGGATCTCGTGGATACAGAAGGTTACGGCGGTGGAAATTGTGTTTCGTTGGCTCCCTAGATGTTTTCGAGGTACGTAGGCTTATATAGGAGGAAGAAGTAAGTCGGTGGCCGCTCGAGGGGCCCACGAGACAAGGGGCGCGCCCTGTAGGGGGGGCGCGCCCTACCCTCTCGTGGCCGCCTCGGCTGCTTCTTGACTTGCACTCCAAGTCCTCTGGATCACGTTTGTTCCAAAAATCATGCTCCCGAAGGTTTCATTCCATTTGGACTCCGTTTGATATTCCTTTTCTTCGAAATACTGAAATAGGCAAAAAAACAGCAATACGGGCTGGGCCTCCGGTTAGTAGGTTAGTGCCAAAAATGATATAAATGTGTAAAATAAAGCCCATAAACATCCAAAAGGGGTAATATAATAGCATGGAACAATCAAAAATTATAGATACGTTGGAGACGTATCAACCGTCACTGTGGCGCGACAACTGATCGGTGCAACTACAAGTAGTACACACGGGGGCTTTTATAGCCAGGTGCACACACACTACCTAGCCAGCACACCCGGCCACTAACTCCATGCATGCAGCACGCACTAACTAACCACGCCATGCACACACACCCATGTCTCCTGCAACGTAGCTACTTGATCCAGACAACCCGGCTAACCAACTGACTCGAGATTAACTCCAAGTCAGGATTAAACTAACAAACTCCCCCTAATCTTGACTTGCCTTCTTGCCTCGCCATCACAGGAGACATAACTCGTCATCGACCATCGTCCGCCTGCTGCCACCGTGCACCCCCGCGCTCGCTGCGACGTGCCGTGTGCATGCCGCACCTGCGCCATGGTTGTTGCGTCGCTCATCTTCGGAGCTACGTCTGGAAACGCCAGGCGTCATCATCGCCACGGCCGTCGATGCCGCCGCGTGTCTCCGTGCCTCCACGCATGTCCTCCACGGCCTCCTCGCCATGCCGCTGCAGTTGCCGCGTCACTCGACGTCGAAGCCGTGTGCCACCACCATGCCCGGACTCGCCGCGCGTCACCACAAGTCCGCCATGGTAGTCGTAGTGCCGCACACCTCTGTAGGCCGACACACGGCCCGATCTCCATCGCGCAGCCACCGACGAATTCTTCCATCACCGGCACGCCTCCGACATGGTGAACCACGCCCAAGCCAACCAAGCTCATGATACCAAATGTTGGGACAAACCCTCCGACGACACATGCCAAACCAGCCCCCCCGGTGACGAACGCCGGACGAAGGTAGAAGAAGATGTACATAATTTTCCAGCGACGAATGCCCCAGCCGCCGAACGGCCTGTATCTTGGCTTCTATTCAGCTCAACTACTCAAACACACATAGATGGAGGTACACACGCACACATGCAGCACAAGCCCGGAAGAACTCTCACATCGACCGGGTGCATACCACGGTCCCGACGGAGACTACATCTTCCTTAGCCCCCCCCCCTCCGGCTCGGCACATACCGTCACCATGGCACGGCAACTGCCGGCGCAACTACAAGAAGTACACACGGGGGGTTTTATAGCCAGGTGCATACACACTACCCATCCGGCACACCCGGCCACTAACCCCATGCATGCAGCACGCACTAACTAACCACACCATGCACACACACCCACGTCTCATGCAACACACTGGCCAAGCAACGCAGCTACTTGATCCACACAACCCGGCTAACCAACTGACTCGAGATTAACTCCAACTCAGGATTATCCTAACAAACTCCCCCTAATCTTGACTTGACTTCTCGACTCGCCATCACAGGAGACATGGCTCGTCGTCGACCATCGTCCGCCTGATGCCGCCACGCACCCCCGCGCCTGCTGCAATGTGTCGTGTGCACGCCGCACCCGTGCCATGGTTGCTTCGCCGCTCATCATTGGAGTTGCGTCTGGAAACGCCAGGCGTCATCGTCGCCACGGCCGTCGATGCCGATGCGTGTCTCTGCGCCTCCACGCAGGTCCTCCATGGCCTCCTTGCCATGTCGCCGCAGTTGCCTCGTCGCTCGACGTCGAAGCAATGAGTCTCTAACATTGGTTATACACCTCTCCGACAGCGCCTTCCCCACCGTCAGGGGTTCATGATTCTTACCCTTATCCCTTGCAGACACCCGGATCTTGACGCCCTTCCTCTCTTCCTCCAACAGTTTTAGACTCCTCATCATTCCAGCCACTCCTTCCATCCTTCGCACCTCCACCAGAACGCCGCCGCCTGGGGTTAGTACTTGGTAGTGTTTTACGACCGTGCGCCCTAGGAAACACACGAAAGGCCAGGAGATGGCTGTGGAACTAAAACTAGGCACGCAGAAGAGATCAAGCGCGCCAAGAATCACAGCTATGGTGGTGGGGAAAGCGACCGAGAACCAGAATGGCGGCCTATCGCCCAAAACCCTAATCGCGTCCGCAATCACTAGAGCGATACACTAACCGTCACCAAGCGGGACAGACACTACAATACCTATAAATGTTGTCTTGTCTCACCAAACTCTTCTCAGTAACTTCGCCTTTTCTGTCTTGACAATAGTTGAGAACAGCTTGTGCTTAGTCACTAGTCACCAGCATCTGTTTCAGACGCCCACGTTATTCTATTCTTGTGCTTGGACTAAATCATGTGAGTTTAGTGGCCAGGAGCAGGAAGGACCATCAACAAAACTAGCTTGGCCCCGATTGGAATCAGTGTAAGTTGATATGTCCGGATTTAATTTACAGGTGTATATTCCCCACCGCGCCATAACTTTCGACTAGAATAAAAATGATGGCTGGTAGTGTGTACCATTATTTAGGAGCTAAACGATAATCCAAACGGGGTCTTCTTAATTACTTCCACATGACGAACGAAAGTGGATACCCAATGGCATCATACTTATAAAAGAAGTGGAATAACACATATGGCTCAGCAATGGTGCAACCGCACCTTCTAATCTGTTATTGATTAACTAACTGATTATCACACTAAATGGGGTTGTAAAACTATGTGAGATGGATCATTCTGATCCAGGTGGCTTGGGAATTTCATCGAACACCTCATGTGCATAGGAGGTGAGATAGAGCACCAAAAAGCCCTACACTCGCCGGCCAGAAAAATAGAGCAGCGGAGTGCTTTGCTCGCGGGCAAGGGGGTATATATAGGCACCTCATTGGTCCCGGTTCGTGGATGGAACCAGAACTAAAGGCCACCCTTTGGTCATGGTTCCAGCCATGAACCGGGACCAATGGATGTGGTCCAGGAGCGTGATACGTCTCCAACGTATCTATAATTTTTTATTGCTCCATGCTACTTTATCTACTGTTTTAGGCAATATTGGGCTTTATTATCCACTTTTATATTATTTTTGGGACTAACCTATTAATCGGAGGCCCAGCCCAGATTTGCTGTTTTATGCCTATTTGAGTGTTTCGAGGAAAAGGAATATCAGACGGAGTCAAAACGGAACGAAATCAACTCGAAAATTTATTTTTGGAAGGAAAGCCACCCGATGGACTTGGAGTGCATGTCAGGGAAGAAGGGAGGTGCTCAATAGGTTGGGGGCGCGCCCACCCCCCTGGGGCACGCCCCCCTGCCTCATGCCCCCCCCTTCGGTCCACTGACGTACTTCTTTCACCCATATATACCTACGTACCCTAAAACTCCCAGAACAGAACATAGATCGGGAGTTCTGCCGTCGCAAGCCTCTGTAGCCACCAAAAACCTCTCGGGAGCCCTTCCCGGCACCCTGCCGGAGGGGGGATCCTTCACCGGTGGCCATCTTCATCATCCCGGCGCTATCCATGATGAGGAGGGAGTAGTTCACCCTCGGGGCTGAGGGTATGTACCAGTAGCTATGTGTTTGATCTCTCTCTCTCTCATGTTCTCTCTCATGTTACCTATATGGCACGATCTTGATGTATCCCGAGCTTTGCTATTGTAGTTGGATCTTATGATGTTTCTCCCCCACTACTCTCTTGTGATGAATTGAGTTTCCCCTTTGAAGTTATCTTATCGGATTGAGTCTTTTATGAGAACACTTGATGTATGTCTTGCCGTGATTATCTGTGGTGACAATGGGATATCATGTGCCACTTGATGTATGTTTTGGTGATCAACTTGCGGGTTTCGTGACATTGGGAACCTATGCATAGGGGTTGGCACACGTTCTTGACTCTCCGATAGAAACTTTGGGGCACTCTTTGAAGTACTTTGTGTTGGTTAGATGAATTTGAGATTGTGTGATGCATATCGTATAATCATGCCCACGGATACTTGAGGTGACAATGGAGTATCTAGGTGACATTAGGGTTTTGTTTGATTTGTATCTTAAGGTGTTATTCTAGTACGAACTCTTTTATAGATCGATCCAAAAGAATAACTTTGAGGTGGTTCCGTACCCTACCATATTCTCTATGTTTGTTCTCCGCTATTAGTGGCTTCGGAGTGACTCTTTGTTGCATGTTGAGGGCTTTTTATATGATCTATCTATGTTATTATTGTTGAGAGAACTTGCACTAGTGAATGTATGAACCCTAGGCCTTGTTTCCTATCATTGCAATACCGTTTATGCTCACTTTTATCATTAGTTACCTTGCTGTTTTTATTATTTCAGATTACAAAAACCTTTATCTACTATCTATTTTGCACTTGTATCACCATCTCTTCGCTAAACTAGTGCACCTATACAATTTACCATTGTATTGGGTGTGTTGGGGACACAAGAGACTCTTTGTTATTTGGTTGCAGGGTTGCTTGAGAGAGACCATCTTCATCCTACGCCTCCTATAGATTGATAAACCTTAGGTCATCCACTTGAGGGAAATTTGCTACTGTCCTAGAAACCTGTGTACTTGCAGGCCCAACAACGTCTACAAGAATAAGGTTGTGTGGTAGACATCAAGCTCTTTACTGGCGCGGTTTTCGGGGAGGTGAGTGCTTGAAGGTATATCTTTAGATCTTGCAATCGAATATTTTTGTTTCTTGTTTTAGCACTAATTAGTCTATAAAAGAAAATTACAAAAAATGGAATTGAGTTTGTCTCATACGCTTCACCTTTTTAATATCTTTCGTGAGTATGATGGAAAGGAAAATTGTGCTCAAGTACTAGAAGAAGAATTACATAGAATGCTTGGCATAAAATATGTGAAAGATGAGCATGATTGTAATGTTGTTAGTATGAAGTCCTTGAGTATCCATGATGCTAATGATATGCAAAGCCACAAGCTTGGGGAAGCTATGTTTGATGAAGATGATATTTTTTGTCCCCCAAGCTTTGATGAGCAAATTTACTATGATGAAAGCATGCCTCCTATCTATGATGATTATTGTGATGACACATATGCTTTAAAGAATAATGATAACCATGAAACTTGTGATCATGATTTTAGCTTTCAATTGGATTATGCCTCACATGATAACTATTTTGTTGAGTTTGCTCCCACTACTATTCATGAGAAGAATTTTGCTTATGTGGAGAGCAGTAAATTTTCTATGCTAGTAGATCATGAAAAGAATGCTTTAGGTGCTGGTTATATTATTGAATTAATTCATGATGCTACTGAAAATTATTATGAGGGAGGAATATATGCTCGTAGGAATTGCAATAATATCAAGTTTCCACTCTATGTGCTTAAATTTTTGAAGTTATGCTTGTTTAGCCTTCCTATGCTTGTTGATTATTGTTCCCATAAGTTGTTTGCTCACAAAATCCCTATGCATAGGAAGTGGGTTAGACTTAAATGTGCTAGTCATATGCTTCATGATGCTCCCGTTATGTTTCAATTCTTATCTTTTATGTGAGCATCATTGTCATCATCATGCCTAGCTAGAAAGGCATTAAAGTAAAGCGCTTGTTGGGTGACAACCCAATATTTATCCTTACTGTTTTTGTGTGTCCACATGATTAAGCTACTATAGTAATCATGTTTTATAGGTTTTGTTTCAATAAAGTGCCAAGTAAGACCTTTAGGATAGCTTACGGTGATAGTTGTGTTGATCCTGCTAAAAATCAGAAACTTTTGCACCCAGTAATTGAGTTTTGTTAATTCACAGGAACGAGCTTCTGATATGATTCTTTTTTCTCTGGATTGTTACACAAATTGCTCAGTCGTCCTAATTTGGTAGAAGTTTTGGAGTTCCATAAGTATACGTTTGATACATATTACTACAGACTGTTCTGTTTTTGACAGATTCTATTTTCTATGTGTTGTTTGCTTATTTTGATGAATCCATGAGTAGTATCGGAGGGTATGAACCATAGATAAGTTGTAGTACAGTAGATATTACACCAATATGAATTTATAATGAGTTCATTATAGTACCTAAGTGGTGGTTTTATTTTCTTATACTAACGGAGCTTACAAGTTTTCTGTTAAGTTTTGTGTTGTGAAGTTTTCAAGTTTTGGGTAAAGATTCTATGGACTATGGAATAAGGAGTGGTAGGAGCCTAATCTTGGGGATGCCCAAGGCACCACAAGGTAATATTCAAGGACAACCAAGAGCCTAATCTTGGGGATGCCCCGAAAGGCATCCCCTCTTTCGTCTTCGTTCATCGGTAACTTTACTTGGAGCTATATTTTTATTCACCACATGATATATGTTTTGCTTGGAGCGTCATTTTCTCTTGTTAGTATTTTCTTGCTGTTATTTACAAGTTGCATCTTTAGTTTCAATAAAGAAGTCAAGGATAGCCTTTGCCATGCTTATTTTGCTAGTATACATGTTGCTGGTTGAAAACAGAAAGTTTACTGCTGTTGCAAAAATTCCCTAGAAAATTCAGAGAGTAGTATAGTGTTGAATCTTTTTGAATATTGAGCTCTGATAAATTTATTACAGTGGTAATTTTAGTTCATAATTTTTGGAGTTAGGGAAGTATTTATACTCTTGCATTCTTTACAGACTGTACTGTTTTGACAGATTGCTGTTATGTTTGCATTGTTTGCATATGTTTGCTTGTTTAATGATTCTATTTGAGGATAGGAGTATAAAATATGCAGAGGCATTTAGTATGAAATGTTGAATAATAATTTTAGTGATTTTTTACAATATAAGATGATAAGGTTTTGCATTGGTTTATACTAACCTATCTCACGAGTTCTTGTTGAGTTTGTTGTGAATGAAGCTTTTTGAGAAATAGAGAAGCCATGATATGAGAGGAATTAAGGAGATACAAAAGTTAAAGATTGGGGATGCCCAAGGCACCCTAAGATAATATTTCAAGAATTCTCAAGCATCTAAGCTTGGGGATGCCCCGGTAGGCATCCCACCTTTCTTCTTCAACAACTATCGGTTAGTATCGGTTGAGCCTAAGTTTTTGCTTCTTCACATGAGTTGTGCTATCCTTGCAATGTAGTTTTCTTTAGCTTTCCTTGTTGTTTGAATAAAGTATGAAGATTTGAAATTCTTTAATGTTAGAGAGTCTTCACATAGTTGCACAATTATTCGACTACTCATTGATCTTCACTTATATCTTTCGGAGTAGTTTGTCATTTGCTCTAGTACTTCACTTATATCTTTTAGAGCACGGTGCTGGTTTTATTTTGAAGAAATAGATGAACTCTCATGCTTCACTTAGATTATTTTGAGAGCCGTTAATAGAATGGTAATTTTCTTAATGTTAATATACTTGGTATTCAAGATATGTGAAACTTTCTTTTGAGTGCGTTGAATACTAAGAAAAGTTTGATGCTTGATAATTGTTTTGAGATATGAAGATGGTGATACTAGAGTCATGCTAGTTGAGTAGTTGTGAATTTAAAGAATACTTGTGTTGAAGTTTGTGATTCCCGTAGCATGCACGTATGGTGAACCGTTATGTGATGAACTCGGAGCATGTTTTATTTATTGATTGTCTTCCTTATGAGTGGCGGTCGGGGACGAGCGATGGTCTTTTCCTACCAATCTATATCCCTGGGAGCATGCGCCTAATACTTTTCTTTGATAAATTCTAGATTTTTGCAACAAGTATATGAGTTCTTTATGACTAATGTTGAGTCCATGGATTATACACACTTTTTCCCATCCTTCCACCATTGCTAGCCTCTCTAATACCGCGCACCTTTCGCCAGTATCATACACCCACCATATATCTTCCTCAAAACAGCCACCATACCTACCTATCATGGCATTTCCATAGCCATTCCGAGATATATTGCCATGCAACTTTCCATCGTTCCGTTTATTATGACACGCTCCATCATTGTCATATTGCTAGCATGATCATGTAGTTGACATCGTATTTGTGGCAAAGCCACCGTCCATAATTCTTTCATACATGTCACTCTTGATTCATTGCATATCCCGGTACACCGCCGGAGGCATTCATATAGAGTCATACTTTGTTCTAAGTATCGAGTTGTAATTGTTGAGTTGTAAGAAAAATAAAAGTGTGATGATCATCATTATTAGAGCATTGTCCCACGTGAGGAAAGGATGATGGAGACTATGATTCCCCCACAAGTCGGGATGAGACTCTGGACGAAAAAAAGAGGCCATAAAAAGAAAGAGAAAGGTCCAAATAAAAAATGATGAGAGAAAAAGAGAGAAGGGACAATGTTACTATCCTTTTACCACACTTGTGCTTCAAAGTAGCACCAAGATCTTCATGATAGAGAGTCTCTCATTTTGTCACTTTCATATACTAGTGGGAATTTTTCATTATAGAACTTGGCTTGTATATTCCAATGATGGGCTTCCTCAAAATGCCCTAGGTCTTCGTGAGCAAGCAAGTTGGATGCACACCCACTTAGTTTCTTTTGTTGAGTTTTCATATACTTATAGCTCTAGTGCATACGTTGCATGGCAATCGCTACTCACTCACATTGATATCTATTGATGGGCATCTCCATAGCCCGTTGATACGCCTAGTTGATGTGAGACTATCTTCCCTCTTTTTGTCTTCTTCACAACCACCATTCTATTCCACATATAGTGCTATATCCATGGCTCACGCTCATGTATTGCGTGAAGATTGAAAAAGTTTTGAAAATGTTAAAGTATGAAACAATTGCTTGGCTTGTCATCGGGGTTGTGCATGATTTAAATATTTTGTGTGGGGAAGATGGAGCATAGCCAGACTATATGACTTTGTAGGGATAACTTTCTTTCGCCATGTTATTTTGAGAAGACATAATTGCTTAGTTAGTATGCTTGAAGTATTATTATTTTTTATGTCAATATGAACTTTTGTCTTGAATCTTTCGGATCTGAATATTCATACCACAATTAAGAAGATTTACATTGAAATTATGCCAAAGTATCACTCTGCATCAAAAATTCTTTTTTATCATTTACCTACTCGAGGACGAGCAGGAATTAAGCTTGGGGATGCTTGATACGTCTCCAACGTATCTATAATTTTTGATTGCTCCATGCTACTTTATCTACTGTTTTAGGCAATATTGGGCTTTATTATCCACTTTTATATTATTTTTGGGACTAACCTATTAACCGGAGGCCCAACCCAGATTTGCTGTTTTATGCCTATTTCAGTGTTTCGAGGAAAAGGAATATCAGACGGAGTCAAAACGGAACGAAATCAACTGGAGAGTTATTTTTGGAAGGAAAGCCACCCGATGGACTTGGAGTGCACGTCAGGAAAGAAGGGAGGTGCTCACGAGGGTGGGGGTGCGCCCACCCCCCTGGGGCGCGCCCCCTGCCTCGTGGCCCCCCTTCTGTCCACCGACGTACTTCTTTCACCCATATATACCTATGTACCCTAAAACTTCCAGAACAGAAGAAAGATCGGGAGTTCCTCCGCCGCAAGCCTCTGTAGCCACCAAAAACCTCTTGGGAGCCCTTCCCGGCACCCTGCCGGAGGCGGGATCCTTCATCTGTGGCCAACTTCATCATCCCGACGCTATCCATGATGAGGAGGGAGTAGTTCACCCTCGGGGCTAAGGGTATGTACCAGTAGCTATGTGTTTGATCTCTCTCTCTCGTGTTCTCTCTCGTGTTCCCTCTATGGCACGATCTTGATGTATCCCGAGCTTTGCTATTGTAGTTGGATCTTATGATGTTTCTACCCCTCTACTCTCCTGTGATGAATTGAGTTTCCCCTTTGAAGTTATCTTATCAGATTGAGTCTTTTATGAGAACACTTGATGTATGTCTTGCCGTGATTATTTGTGGTGATAATGGGATATCATGTGCCACTTGATGTATGTTTTGGTGATCAACTTTTGGGTTTCGTGACATTGGGAACCTATGCATAGGGGTTGGCACACGTTCTTGACTCTCCGATAGAAACTTTGGGGCACTCTTTGAAGTACTTTGTGTTGGTTAGATGAATTTGAGATTGTGTGATGCATATCGTATAATCATGCCCACGGATACTTGAGGTGACAATGGAGTACCTAGGTGACATTAGGGTTTTGGTTGATTTGTATGTTAAGGTGTTATTCTAGTATGAACTCTTTTATAGATTGATCCGAAAGAATAACTTTGAGGTGGTTTTGTACCCTACCATAATCTCTACGTTTGTTCTCCGCTATTAGTGGCTTCGGAGTGACTCTTTGTTGCATGTTGAGGGCTTGTTATATGATCTATCTATGTTATTATTGTTGAGAGAACTTGCACTAGTGAAAGTATGAACCCTAGGCCTTATTTCCTATCATTGCAATACCGTTTACGCTCACTTTTATCATTAGTTACCTTGCTGTTTCTATTATTTCAGATTACAAAAACCTTTATCTACTATCTATTTTGCACTTGTATCACCATCTCTTCGCCGAACTAGTGCACCTATACAATTTACCATTGTATTGGGTGTGTTGGGGACACAAGAGACTCTTTGTTATTTGGTTGCAGGGTTGCTTGAGAGAGACCATCTTCATCCTACGCCTCCTACGGATTGATAAACCTTAGGTCATCTGCTTGAGGGAAATTTGCTACTGTCCTACAAACCTGTGCACTTGCAGGCCCAACAACGTCTACAAGAAGAAGGTTGTGTAGTAGACATCAGAGCGATGCCCATTTGTCCCGGTTCGTGTCTGGACTAGGACGAAAGGGTCCAGATGAACCGGGACCAATGCCCCACGAGGCCCGGCCGGCCCCCTGGGCGCATGAACCGGGAGTAATGCCCCCATTGGTCCCGGTTCGTGCTGAACCGGGACTAATGGGCTGGCCAGGCCTGAACCAAAGCCCTGTTTTCTACTAGTGGGGCTACAGAGATAGCAGTGGACCTATCACAGACTGGTAACAACAAAGACTTAGATCAGTCAAACATATGCAGAGTTGGCAGCCACCTAAAGATCCTTTCATAAAGACTAATGTTGATGCCTGAGGGAGTCCTGGATTAGGGGGTCCTCGGGTGTCCGATCTATATGTCGTGGGCCGGACTGGTGGGTCGTGAAGATATAAGAGAGAAGGCTTTCCCCCCATGTCCGGATGGGACTCTCCTGTGCATGGATGGCAAGCTTGGCGTTCGGATATGAAGATTCCTTTCTCTGTAAACCAACTCTGTACAACCCTAGGCCCCTCCGGTGTCTATATAAATCGGAGGGTTTAGTCCATAGAGGCAATCATAATCATACAGGCTAGACATCTAGGGCTTAGCCATTACGATCTCGAGGTAGATCAACTCTTGTAAACCCTATATTCATCAAGATCAATGAAGCAGGAAGTAGGATATTACCTCCATTAAGAGGGCCCGAACCTAGGTAAACATTGTGTCCCCTGCCTCCTGTTACCTTCGATCCTCAAACGCATAGTTCAGGACCCCCTACCCGAGATCTGCCGTTTTTGACACCGACATTGGTGCTTTCTTTGAGAGTTCCACTGTGTCGTCACTAGAAGGCTCGATGGCACCATCGATCATCTACAACAATGCCGCCTTGAGGGAAACTTTTCTCCCCGGCCAAGTTTTCGTATTCGGCGGCTTTGCACTACGCGCCAACTCGATAGGCCATCTGGAGCATATCGACAGCTACACCCCTGGTCATCAGATCAGTTTTGGGAATCTGAACTATGTCGCTAATATCCGAGGAGACTTGATCTTACAAGGGTTTGCGGCTCCAACCACCACTCTGGCCTTAGATCCGGAGCACATCACCAGGTCAGAAGACAAGAGTTTAGGGCCCGCCGGACTCTGTGCAGCTATAGAGCTCCACACCGGAGAACCGGAGGGGATCGCATCACCGGCAGGCCCGGAGTTACGCCAGGCTCCCTCTATCATCATAAAGCCGGACTCGTCTCCGGACACAAGCTCCGAGCTCTTGAGGTCCGTATTATGTGAGCTTGGCCAGGAAACTTCTGTCCCACCCAGCTCCATGGACTCTCACTTCCCCGTCCAAACCTCGCTCTTAAACGAGGCCCTGGACTTAATGTGATCTCTTGCCATCGCAAAAGAATCACTTCCAAACTACGCCCAGCCCATACTAGTGACCATCCAGCAGCCTGGAGAGTCGGCCAGAAAATTCTGGACCAGGTTCCTAGTTAAAAATAACCAAATTGTCGACTGTCCGGATGCTGAAGCCTTAGCGGCCTTTAAACACAGCATCCGCGACAAATGGCTTGCCTGACACCTTGGCCAAGAGAAGCCAAAATCCATGGCAGCCCCTACAACACTCATGACCCGCTTTTGCACGGAGGAAGATAGCTGGCTGGCCCGTAGCAGCAACAGTACCAGCGACGCCGACACTTCTGAAGCCAGAAACGGCAACGACAGGCCCCGACGCAACAAAAACAAGCGTCGAAGAAACAATGACAATGCCGAAGACACAACGGTCAACGCCGGATTCAGTGGCTCCAAATCCGGTCAGCGGAAGAAGCCATTCAAAAAGAACAAACACTGTTCATCTAGATTGGACTGAATACTCGATTGACCTTGCCAGATTCACGGCACCCCCGACAAGCCTGCCAACCATACCAATCGAAGTTGTTGGGTCATTAAATAGGCCGGTAAGTTAAATACCAAACACAAGGGGAAAGGGTCGCCCAGCGAGGACAACGACGAAGAGCCTTGCCCACTGAACATAGAGGGACAGAAGAAATTTTCCCCCGAGGTCAAAATGGTGAATATGATATATGTTACTCACATCCCCAAGCGGGAGCGCAAGCACGCGCTAAGGGACGTATATGCGATAGAGCCAGTCGCCCCAAAATTGAACCCATGGTCAGCTTGTCCGATCACTTTCGATCGCAGAGACTATCCAACTAGTATCCATCACGGAGGTTCGGACGCGTTGGTCCTCGACCCAATTATCGATGGATTTCACCTCACGATGGTCCTCATGGACGGCGGTAGTAGTCTTAACCTGTTCTATTAGGACATAGTCCGCAAAATGGGTATTGATTCGTCAAGAATCAATCCTACCAAAACTACCTTCAAAGGAGAAATACCTGGTGTAGAGGCCCGTTGCACGGGCTCAATCATATTGGAAGTCGTCTTCGGTTCGCCAGACAACTTCCAAAGCGAAGACTTGATCTTCGACATTGTCCCTTTCCGCGGTGGCTATCATGCACCGCTCGGATGAACCGCGTTTGCTCGCTTCAATGCGGTCCCGCACTATGCCTATCTAAAACTCAAGATGCCAGGACCACGCGGTGTTGTAACAGTCAATGGAAACATGGAGCGCTCCCTCCGTACTGAGGAGCACACCACGGCCCTTGCAGCGGAAATACAGGGTGGCCTTATCAAGCCAAATACTACATCAACAGTCAAGCCCCCGGACACTGTCAAACGAGTCCGGACTACCCTACAGAATGATAGTCCAGCTCGTCAGGAACTCGATTAGCAATCCGGCCTCCATCTCAGCCCCAACTAAATTGCAGCATATGTACCACGCGTACATAACTACGCACTAAAGATACCATGGACAAAGATGGAGGAATATTAAAGATCAAGTCCACAATACGGCTCGACCCTATCTGGACCCTCATATCCTTTTTTTTCTTACTTTTAATTTTCAGGCTCCTGACAACCCACATCACCTTTTGATGGTAACAAGGGCCCTTTTTCGAGGCCCCTTATGAAAACCCGATCGTTGATCCTCTCAAAGGATCATACACCAAGGCGAAAAGCAATGCAGATGTACGGCGGAGTATCTAAAAGGATCTTCAAAGACCACCTCTTCCTTTTTCAGGACCTGTACACAGCCTTCCCTTGGATTCGGCATGTAAAATAGCCTCAATGCTTATCTCATTATCTGTACAAATACGTTTGACGTATCAAACAGACTATAATGGAAACAGTTTTTCGCCCAACCTATTCGGTACTGGCTTATTTCCTAATCTGTATTCCCTTCGTTTGTCGCGTACCCCTCGATATGACTTAAATTGCCAGGGCCTTCATTCAGCCACGTACATTTCTTAAAAATAAGATAAGCTTGAACACTTTTATAGTACAATTTGGCATCCCGAATATAGCACTATATGCATCGGCTTTGAATCATGTCTTTGGTCAATAGTTGGGTTGCCCGGCTCCTATAGTTACTGCCTTACGTTCCGCTTGTTCGGCTAAGGTAGTAAAGGGAGAACTATTGCGATTGTGTTTCTGGTTCATCCGGATAAACACCTCAGTAGAGAAAGCCGAAAACTGACTGTCATGATGCGGCGAGAGCTGGTCAGCTATTCGGTGACTAAGTATAAATCTCTTGCGATTTTTTCTGTATTACACGAGGGACCGGTCTTCACCCGGTCACGCGTCTACAACACCCAAGTCCGGATAGTCGAACAATACTAGGGGCTGCGCCTACAATCCCATTGTCAAACTCCTATGGCTAAGTGAGAGCAATAAAGCCACATAGTGTGATTGCCTGGTTCGCCGCACGGACACCTCCTTCTAGGACCAAGCCGTTGGGTCAAGTGTGTTCATATGCTATTCCGAACACCCCCGTACTACCTACGTGGGGGCTGAAGCCGACGACTGGACAACTCCCAAATACTATAAATGGCCACACAGGAGGAAAGGAATTTGAGATAGACAAGCAACATATTATACATAAGCCTTGTTTTTATAATACAAAGTTCGGGCAGTATGGATACATTCATTCAAAAATAATGTCCTTTGAACACTGGCCCTCTACAATGCGGGATCCTTCCAGGACGTCGTCAAATTACCGTTCCAGCATGCGATGCTCCTTGCCTGCGGGGCGGTCCCTCGGTTGCAAGCTTGGTGGCATTCATCTTCGCCCACTGCACCTTGACGCAGGCGAAGGCCATCCGAGCACCTTCGATATAGACTGACCGCTTTATAGCATCAAGCGAGGGGCAGGCATTGACTAGCCGCTTTACGAGCCCGAAGTAGCTACTGGGTATGGGTTCGGCTGGCCAAAGACGAATTATAATATCCTTCATGGCCAATTCGGTCACCCTATGCAGTTCGGTCAGCAGCTTCAGCTGATCATTGAAGGGCACGAGATGCTCTGGCGCAAGGTACTGTGACCAGAACAACTTCTCTGTTGAGCTCCCCTCTTTGGCTCGGAAGAACTCCGCGGCATCAGCAATACTCTGGGGAAGATCCGAAAATGCTCCTGAAGAACTCCAAAGGCGGGTCAGTAAGATGTACCTTCTCCTTACAAATTTGCTCTGCATATTAAAGGCCTTACCCGCCGCGATCTTCTTTGCCTATCGAATCTCCTGGCAGGCGCCTTGTGCTTCAACCCGGGCCTCCTTCACACTTTGTAGTGCCTTAGCAAGTTCAGAGTCTCGATCCGAATCCTTGCGCTCTAAGGACTCACATCTTCTTATAGCATCCGTGAGCTCTTGTTAAACTTCATCCAACCTTGCTTCATATTTTAGGCGGGCGGCTCGTTCCTGCTCCGCCTCTTTCTCAGCTTCGGCCAGCGCATTCTTGACGGTCTTGACCTCAGACGCGTCACCTATGAGCATAAATCAAAAAACTCATTCAGTTAACAAATCAGAATTCATATTTGTTTCGGATATGTTTCGGTATTGCATACCTTGCTTCTCCTCCAATTTCAGCTTTAGTTCGGACACTTCGGCGACCTGAGAAGTTGCTGCTAACATCAAAGCTTGTTTATCCAAATAGACATGTATGTTATCTCCTGCGAAGAAAAATTTGATCCTCTGTTCGGCCTTGTTTTGCAAACGCCGAACAAAGTCTCAGGGGCTACTATCTATACATAGGCATTCCTTTTACATACCTCAAAGCCTGTTAGAAGGCTGGTATAGGCTTCGTTCAATTCGCTTTTAGCGGACCGAACCTTTTCAACCACCGTACCCATAAGGGTACGATGTTCTTCCACAATGGAAGCACTCTGAAGCGCTTCCACCAAAGTATCCGGCGCCTCCGGATTGACAGAGGTCACCGGTGGAGTTGGCGTGCCCCCTTCTTTCGAAGAAGGCTGCTCGCCTGATTCCAGAGCCGTATGGGTCTCTGGAATAATATTCGATCGAGGGCCGAATTGGGCATGGCCCCCGTTGCCGGTCTCCATGGGGGTGGGTTCCCCCCTCTTTTCGGCAACATATGTATTACCCTCCGCCACCACCTTCACGACCTCCCGCGCCTCCCCGTGACTGGGAGAGGTTCTTCGGGATAACTACTCGGTGTTGTCCGTAGCAGTGGGCGTAGAGGCCTGAGGAGGTGACTCCCTCTCCATCATGTTCGGCCCTAGCGAATTCCCAGAAGACGATGATCATTGGGGGGGATCATGAGCCAGACTACAACACACGATTCAATGTGTTAGAACTGCAAGGTGTAAAACCGGATATATGTACAGTGTCCTTGAATACTTACGATCCGGCCAAGGGCTTCGGCCTGGGGCGCCACTCGGGGACGTCGTCGGCCTCTGGTTCAGAATAGTCCGAAAGGGAGATTCTCCCCTTCTTGGATGCCTCCGCCTCTAGGTCCACGGGAGCCGCCCTTTTATTCTTCCCCCCTTAAGGGGAGAATTTCTCTCTTCGTCCTCCTCTTCGTCTTTGTCATGAGGGGAGAGAGCTTCGGCGTCTTCGGACACTGATGTCTGCTACAGAACCTTCTTCTTGTAGACGTTGTTGGGCCTGCAAGTGCACAGGTTTGTAGGACAGTAGCAAATTTCCCTCAAGTGGATGACCTAAGGTTTATCAATCCGTGGGAGGCGTAGGATGAAGATGCTCTCTCTCAAACAATCCTGCAACAAAATAACAAAGAGTCTCTTGTGTCCCCAACACACCCAATACAATGGTAAATTGTATAGGTGCACTAGTTCGGCGAAGAGATGGTGATACAAGTGCGAAATAGATAGTAGATATAGGTTTTTGTAATCTGAAATAATAAAAACAGCAAGGTAACTAATGTTAAAAGTGAGCGTAAACGGTATTGCAATGATAGGAAACAAGGCCTAGGGTTCATACTTTCACTAGTGCAAGTTCTCTCAACAATAATAACATAGATAGATAATATGACAAGCCCTCAACATGCAACAAAGAGTCACTCCAAAGCCACTAATAGCAGAGAAAAAATGTAGAGATTATGGTAGGGTACGAAAGCACCTCAAAGTTATTCTTTCGGATCAATCTATAAAAGAGTTTGTACTAGAATAACACCTTAAGACACAAATCAACCAAAACCTTAATGTCACCTAGATACTCCATTGTCACCTCAAGTATCCGTGGGCATGATTATACGATATGCATCACACAATCTCAGATTCATCCAACCAACATAAAAGAACTTCAAAGAGTGCCCCAAAGTTTCTAACGGAGAGTCAAGAACGTGTGCCAACCCCTATGCATAGGTTCCCAATGTCACGAAACCCGCAAGTTGATCACCAAAACATACATCAAAGACATACATCAAGTGTTCTCATAAAGACTCAATCCAATAAGATAACTTCAAAGGGGAAACTCAGTTCATTACAAGAGAGTAGAGGGGGAGAAGAAACATAAGATCCAACTACAATAGCAAAGCTCGGGATACATCAAGATCATGCCATAGAGGGAACACGAGAGAGAACACGAGAGAGAGAGAGAGATCAAACACATAGCTACTGGTACATACCCTCAGCCCCGAGGGTGAACTACTCCCTCCTCTTCATGGATAGCGTCGGGATGATGAAGATGGACACCGGTGATGGGATCCCCCTTCGGCAGGGTGCCGGAACGGGCTCCCGAGAGGTTTTTGGTGGCTACAGAGGCTTGCGGTGGTGGAACTCCCGATCTATCTTCTCTTCTGGAAGTTTTAGGGTACAAGAGTATATATGGGTGCAGGGGGTACGTCAGAGGAGCTACGGGGGCCCCACGAAGCAGGGGGCGCGCCCGGGGGGGCACCCTCGTGGGCAGCCCGTATCTCCCCTAACGTGCACTCAAAGTTCCTTGGGTTGCTTTCCTTCCAAAATTAACTTCTCCAGTTGATTTCGTTCCGTTTTGACTCCGTCTGATATTCCTTTTCCTCGAAACACTGAAATAGGCATAAAACAGCAAATCTGGGTTGGGCCTCCGGTTAATAGGTTAGTCCCAAAAATAATATAAAAGTGGATAATAAAGCCCAATATTGCCTAAAACAGTAGATAAAGTAGCATGGAGCAATCAAAAATTATAGATACGTTGGAGACGTATCAGACACGATGTCCGAAGTACCTTTACAGCAGAGGCCACTTCTGGTCTCCTTGCCCTTCTTCTTGCCCTTCTTCTCCAGCGCCTGATATGGTGCCGGAACTAGCATCCTCGTTAGCAAAGGAATGGCTGGGTCTTCAGGTAGCAGAGCTAGACAGTAGATCCGCTCCGCCCTCTTTGTCCAGCCCTGTGGAAAGAAAATAAGGCTCAGTATACTACTTGGATTTACAAGTTAAGGTTATCAGAAAATGTACATGAGTGGCCGAATAAGTGCAGTCGAGGCCGAGGTCTTCGGTCGTTTCCGGACACGACTTTTTGGCCTTGAAAAGCAGCTTCCATATGTCTTCGTGCGTCATGCTGAAGAACCGCTGCATGGTCCGAGGACTGGCTGGATCGAACTCCCACAGGTAAAGAGTCCAGCGTTGGCAGGGGAGAATCCGGCGAAAGAGCATCACCTAGATCACGTCGGTGAGACTGGTGTTCTTCTCCACCATGCTTTTGACGCGCTTCTGCAGTGTCAACACCTCGTCGGACGACGCCCAATCTAGGCCCTTGTTAATCTAAGACGTGAGCCGCATTCGGGGCCCGGATTTGAACTCAGGAGGGGCGGACCATGTGGCGTCACAGGGTTCCGTGGCATAGAACAATCTTGTTGCCATCCCTTCACGGTCTCCATGAAGGTCCCCTTGGGCCAGGTGACGTTGGGAAGCTTGCTCACCATGGCTCCGCCGCACTCCGCGTGTTGACCGTCAACCACTTCCGGCTTCACATTGAAGACCTTGAGCCATAGGCCAAAGTGGGGGCGAATGCGGAGGAATGCCTCACACACGACGATAAACGCCAAAATGTTGAGGAAGGAATTCGGGACTAGATCATGGAAATCTAACCCGTAGTAGAACATGAGACCGTGGACGAAAGGATGGAGGGGAAACCCTAGTCCGTGAAGGAAATGGGGGATAAAAACTACCCTCTCTTTAGGCTCTGGGGTGGGGATGATCTGCTTTTTGGCAGGGAGCCAGTGGGCTATATCCGCGGCCAGGTACCCCGCTTCCCGGAGCTCCTTGATGTTCCCCTATGTGATGGAGGAAGCCATCCACTTGCCCTGCGCTCCAGATCCAAACATGGCTGGAGTGTTTGGTGGCAATGGGAAAGATCGAAACTTGGGCGCTAGAGCTCAGGGACGGAAGGGCAGAGGAGGAAGAAGGCGTGGGGTAAAAAGATGGGTCCTTTTCCCCTTATAAAGGCAGTGAATATCAAGCGCCCCCTCACAAGCCTTAAAACTCGCCTATTCCCAAGGGGTCGTGCGGGTGGCACGGTTGGTTTACCCAAACCCACATTGATGAGAATCCCGCAATAAGGGGACACGATCTCTGCTTTGACAAGACGTGTCACCGGAGGTTACGTCTCGAAACACGAAGCGGGAGGCCAAAAAACGGTTTGAAATAATAAAGTGGCCAGACATGACGTTTCGCCAGTAAAGCTGTCAGTAAGACATGACTTGTTTTTGAATAAGTATTATGCCCTTGCGGTTGAGGGTTGTAACTGTTAAACAGAGCCGGATACAGCTCTCGTGTTCGGAATACTACTTTGGAGTATTCGGAGGAGGAACCCGCCTTGCAATGCCGAAGACAATCTGCACGCCGGACACATCGTCATTGAAGCCTGGTTCAGGGGCTACTAAGTGAGTCCTGGATTAGGGGGTCCTCGGTTGTCCGAACTATATGGCATGGTCCGGACTGGTGGGCCGTGAAGATACAAGATAGAAGGCTTTCCCCCGTGTCCAGATGGGACTCTCCTTTGCGTGGATGGCAAGCTTGGCGTTTGGATATGAAGATTCCTTTCTCTGTAAACCGACTCTGTACAACCCTAGGCCCCTCCGGTGTCTATATAAATCAGAGGGTTTAGTCCATAGAGGCAATCATAATCATACAGGCTAGACATCTAGGGTTTAGCCATTGCGAGCTCGAGGTAGATCAACTCTTGTAAACCCTATATTCATCAAGATCAATGAAGCGGGAAGTAGAGTATTACCTCCATTAAGAGGGCCCGAACCTGGGTAAACATCGCGTCCCCTGCCTCCTGTTACCTTTGATCCTCAGACGCATGGTTCGGGACCCCCTACGCGAGATCTGCCGGTTTTGACACCGACAATGCCTCTTTTCTGGAGGAGACTCATGAAGGATGTACTGGGCTAGGAGTACAGAACCATGAGGGTACTTTGATTCGCGCTCAGGCTCTATGGTATGAGTCTGGATTATCACCAATGGTGATGGAGGCTTATGCAGTGAGAGATGGGGTCCAACTAGCTTATGAGTTGGGTTATAGAAAAGTTATCATTGAAACTGATGCTAAACTAGTGGTCGATCAGTGGAAGACTCCAAGGGTTGATCGCTCAGAGATATCTACTACGATAAATGAAATTCAAGAGCTTTGTGGGAATTTTGAGGAATTCCATTTGATTTATACGGCTAGAGAAGCGAATGAGCTAGCGCATCTTTGCGCTAAACACTATAGTGCTTCTAGGAGGCGATGCTTATGGATTAATTATATTCCTACCTTCCTCGCGGCTTGTGTGCGGTAGGAGTGTAATCCTGTCGATTGATTAATATAGCTCATGATTCTCAAAACAAAAAAGGAGGACCCTGGCCTGGCGTGTGTGTCCGGGCTCCGGCCACGGCCACCGCGGGCCACCTCTCCTCACTCCCAGCCTCCTAGGCACCTTCCCCCGTGTCGCAACCACTCCCACCCATTCCCGTCGTCCCTGAACCATGGTCCCACTCCCAGTGCGCAGGAGAGGAGAAGCTGGGTGCCTCCTCCGTCGGTCGCCTCCAGCCGACGAGCGGCGCGGTTCACGACCCGGACTTGGGGGCGCTTCTTCAGCCCTCAATCAAGGTATACATACCTATCTGCAACCCTCAAGGATCTCAAAAAAGAAAAAATCTACAACCCTCAATCACGTTGACTCCGACCGCAAGGCGGCAAGGGGCAGGGAAATTTCCCGCAGTGGGATTCCGAATAACAGTAATTTAGTTCCGCACTTTCATCCGATGACAAGTAGTGGTGCCCGGAATGGTCTTTGAATTGTTTTTTAATTGTTCAGAATAACAGTATTTTTTTCTAATTTTGTGACCAACAATTTCATTTGTAACTTTCACTGTTTGGGCTTGGACCGGACATAAGGACTTGGTATACACGACACACACACTCTCAGAAAAAGATGTGAATATTTCTCAAAAGAAAGATGAGAATAATAAGATTTAATAACGACTTGAGATGATGAGTGGAAGAAGGTTGAGCCACAGGGAAAGCCGCTTACTCAGGTATGGTTACGATTTTCCAGGGCCCCCTCGAAGCCAATGCAGGATGCTCGAGTCGTGGCTAGCTTGGGTATCATGCTTGGGAAAACTGATAGAGTGGATATGGCCTTTACCCGAGCTCACGGTGTGGCCCGACTACTGGTGAGTGTTCTGGACATTGAGTTCGTCCCTGATGTGGTTAAGTGGACATATAGGGGGAAGATTTTCAACCTCGAGATTGAGTTTGAGGATGCCGATCTCTTCGCTGAGGCTATCAATGGGACTGATGTAGATATGCACGAGGGTGATGACAGCTCGGGTGCCAAGGAGGCACAAGTTGATGACGCTGGACGAGAGTTGTCCAACGGATCGGGCCCCGTTACTCAGACGCTCGGGGACGGGACGACACCATCCTCTTCGGTGCCTATGAGTTCTCTGAGGTTTGGGTCGTTTGAGCCAGCTTCTGCTCCTCCCAGACTCTAGAGTGACCAGGTGGAGTCCTATGACGTGTTTGAGCGCATGCTACCTACCTTGGAGGTTGATGCTACTGATAGCCCCGTGCTCGGAGGCTTGGAGGGGAGTATCTCGGTGACAACTTCGGTCGGGGGAGGGGAGGCGGAGTTTGGGCAGGTGGCTCCTCTTTCTCCCACTCTCCCCGCGGTCTCACTTCGGGAGACGGAGTCAACTTTGGAGGTTGTCCACAGGGGAGGGAGTTCGGGGCAGGTGGCCTCGGCTCTTTCTCCTCCCCTCGCGGCGCCGGAGCTGCAGATGGCGGCTGTGCTTAAGGAAGGCAGTCCGGGGCAGGTGGCCTCGACCCCCTCGTCCCCTCTGGCAGCTAGGGAGGCTGCATCCCCTATGGCGCCAGTGACCCCCTCTAGCCAGAGGGCTGGGGCGGGAGGAGTGTACGGGTAGGCGGCCCTCGAGCTTCCTTCTCCCAGCGCGCCGGCGTCCCAGGGCTTCGGTTCGAGGTAGATGTCAGTGGGGCTGGCGAGATCCCCGCCGCTCCCCCCGGCAGCTCCTGCCGAATCTTCGAGGGGTTTAGCTTTGCGGTGTGTTGGGGTGAGGCCGGTGGCTTTACTCCGAGTGGGGTCACTCGGGAGGAGGTCATCGCTTTTGGAGGGATTCCAGATCCGGTCTCTGCGGGGTGACGGATGAGCTTCCGTCTCCAGGATCATCCGGAGGTTGATGACATGTAGCAGTGGTGCGCCATGAGGGTGGCCAAGCTTCTTGACATTGAGGTCACTACTGGTATGTCGGTCAACACTTCTAATTCCATTCTGCATTTTTCTGATAATGAGATTATTAATAATGCACATCAATTAGGAGTTTCACTAGGTAGTAATGATAGTGAAATTTCCAACTCTGTTAATATCTCCTAGATTTGGAAGCGGAACGCGCTTTAGAAATGATTCGAAACTTAGCAGCGGTAAAACCCATGAATGATGCAGATATCGATGCGTTGGGGGTCAGGGTGCTCGATAATTTTTGTGCGGATCTTGCACCATCCATCCTGAGTCAGAGGAAGAGGATGACACTTTTGAGGCTGCAGTAGTTCGATCCACTGAGCCCGGTTATGAGGACCGGGTGGAGGATCAAAACAAACCTAAACGCAAGTGGAAGCGGAAGATCTACCTTCTTCAGCGGTGCGTAGGAGGGCTAGGATCCGTACTACTAAAAAAAATTCATGATGAAATATGAAAGGAATCTTTTGGAATAGCAGAGGTCTGAAAGACATGGCTAAAAGAAGGTTTCTTGCAGATGCGTCTATCGAGCATAGGTTGGACTTTATTGCTCTCTTGGAAACTGGTAGAGATAATTTTTTGCCCCAGTTTCTTAGTACTTTATCGGGAGGTGTCGATTTTGATTGGCACTGCCTGCCTCCGAGAGGAATATCGGGTGGGATCTTACTTGGAGTGAGATGTGATTCGCTAGAAGACCGAAGTGTAGTGATGGGAGATTTCGCAGTTAAGTTTCGGGTTAGGTCAAAGGCTGATGGGTTTAATTGGGCTCTGGTGGTGGTTTATGGTGCCGCGCAGCCCGAGCTCAAACCAGAGTTCTTGGCGGTTCTTGTTCGAATTTGCGGCTCTGAGCAGCTCCCAATTCTGGTTGGGGTGATTTCAATATCATTACGAGGAGAGAGGAAAAGAACAATGATAACTTCGACGGTAAGTGGTCGTTTATGTTTAATACCATTATTGAAAGCTTGGATCTGAGAGAGATAGAGCTTTCGGGTAGAAAATTTACCTGGGCTAATGCTTTGCCAAATCCGGCGTTTGAGAAGCTGGATCGAGTCCTAACGAGCGTTGAATGGGAACATAAATTTCCTTTGGTAATGGTCCAGGCACTTTCGCGTGGAATTTCTGATCACACGCCTTTATTTGTGGACTCGGGTGAGCCAACCCACATGGGGAACAAGAACTCCTTTTCATTCGAGCTGGCATGGTTTGAATGAGAAGGCTTCTTGGATCTGATAGCCAGGGAATGGGCTAAGGATGCAGGAGGTAGGACCTCGGTTGAGCCCTGGTAGAATAAGATAAGGCATTTGAGAAGTTTCTTGCATGGGTGGGCTAAGCATCTTAGTGGGATTTATAAGGTCTAAAAGGAAAGGCTCTGTACACTTATTCAGTCCCTAGATTTAAAAGCCGAGTACACAATTTTGCAAGCCACGGAGCTTCATGCCAAACTGGAGGCGGAGATGAGGTTGAAAGAGCTTCACCGTGAAGAGGAATTAAAGTGGGCGCTGCGGGCTAAGGTTTGCAAAGTTATCCTAGGGGGATGCGAACACTCAATTCTTTCACATGATCGCTAATGGCAAGCACAGAAAGAAGAGAATCTTTCAGCTTGAACAAGATGAAGGAACGATTTTAGGACAGGAAAACCTAAAATTATACATAACCGAATACTACAAGCAGTTGTTTGGGCCTCCGGAGGATAATTGTGTATCCCTGGATGAGTCCAGGATTGAGGATGTGCCTCAACTTACTGCTGATGAGAAAGATATTTTGATTGCCCCGTTTTCGGAGAAAGAGGTGTTTGAAGCCATTACACAGATGAAAAACAATAAGGCCCCAGGGCCGCATGGATTTCCGGCGGAATTCTATAAAAAGTGTTGGCATATTATTAAGGGGGATTTGCTACCAATGTTCCATGATTTATTCTCTGGACAGTTACAGTTATTTCACTTGAATTTTGGAACAATTACATTGCTTCCTAAGAAAACAGAGGCTGTGAGAATTGAGCAGTTCAGGCCGATCTGTCTTCTCAATGTTAGTTTCAAAATTTTCACCAAGGTTGGGACTAATAGGTTCACGCAGATTGCGCATTGATAACCCACAAGTGTAGGGGATCGCAACAGCTTTCGAGGGTAGAGTATTCAACCCAAATTTATTGATTCGACACAAGGGGAGCCAAAGAATATTCTTAAGTATTAACAGTTGAGTTGTCAATTCAACCACACCTGGATAACTTAGTATCTGCAGCAAAATATTTAGTATCAAAGTAGTATGATAGTAATGGTAACAGTGGCAAAGGTAAAGATAGCAATTTTGTAGTAACTGTAACAATAGCAACGGAAAAGTAATAAGTGAAGCACAATATGTGAAAAGCTCATAGGCATTGGATCAGTGATGGATAATTATGTCGGATGCGATTCCTCATGTAATAGTTATAACATAGGGTGACACAGAGCTAGCTCCAATTCATCAATGTAATGTAGGCATGTATTCCGAATATAGTCATACGTGCTTATGGAAAAGAACTTGCATGACATCTTTTGTCCTACCCTCCCGTGGCAGCGGGGTCCTAGTGGAAACTAAGGGATATTAAGGCCTCATTTTAATAGAGAACTGGACCAAAGCATTAACACATAGTGAATACATGAACTCCTCAAACTACAGTCATCACCGAGAAGTATCCCGATTATTGTCACTTCGGGGTTGTCGGATCATAACACATAATAGGTGACTATAGGCTTGCAAGATAGGATCAAGAACTCACATATATTCATGAAAACATAATAGGTTCAGATCTGACATCATGGCACTCGGGCCCTAGTGACAAGCATTAAGCATAACAAAGTCATAGCAAGATCAATCTCGGAACATAGTGGATACAAGGGATCAAACCCTAACAAAACTAACTTGATTACATGGTAAATCTCATCCAACCCATCACCGTCCAGCAAGCCTACGATGGAATTACTCACGCACGGCGGTGAGCATCATGAAATTGGTGATGGAGGATGGTTGATGATGACGACTGCGACGAATCCCCCTCTTCGGAGCCCCGATCGGACTCCAGATCAGCCCTGCCGAGAGAGATTAGGGCTTGGCGGCGGCTCCGTATCGTAAAACGTGATGAAACTTTCTCTCCGATTTTTCTCTCCGTGAAACGGAATATATAGAGTTGGAGTTGAGGTCGGTGGAGTAGCAGGGGGCCCACGAGACACGGGGGCGCGCCCAGGGGGAGGGGGCGCGCCCCCACCCTCGTGGACAGGGTGTGGGCCCCCTGCCCTTGATTCTTTTGCGAGTATTTTTTATATTTTCCAAAAGTTAACTCCGTGGATTTTCAGGTCATTCTGAGAACTTTTGTTTTCTGCACAATAAACAACACCATGGCAGTTCTATTGAAAACATCATCAGACCGGGTTAGTTCCATTCAAATCATGCAAGTTAGAGTCCAAAACAAGGGCAAAAGTGTTTGGAAAAGTAGATACGTTGGAGACGTATAAACTCCCCAAGCTTAAACGTTTGCTTGTCCTCAAGCAATTGAGTTGATAAACTAAAAGTGATAAAGAAAAACTTTTACAAACTCTGTTGCTCTTGTTGTTGTAAATATGTAAAGCCAGCATTAAAGTCTTCAGCAAAGATTATGAACTAACCATATTCACAATAACACTTAGGTCTCATGTTTACACATGTCAATAGCATAATCAGCCAGCGAGCGATAATAATAAAACTCAGATGACAACACTTTCTCAAAACAATCATAATATGATATAACAAAATGGTATCTCGCTAGCCCTTTCTGAGACCGCAAAACATAAATGCAGAGCACCATTAAAGATCAAGGACTGACTAAACATTGTAATTCATGGTCAAAGAGATCCAGTCAAGTCATACCCAATATAAACTAATAGTAATGCATGCAAATGACAGTGTGCTCTCTAGCGGGGGCTTTTTAATAAGAGGGATGATGACTCAACATACAAGTAAATAGATAGGCCCTTCACAGAGGGAAGCAGGGATTTGTAGATGTGCCAGAGCTCGATTTTAAAATAGAGATGAATAACATTTTGAGCGGCATACTTTCACTGTCAACGCAACAACTATGAGATGGCGATATCTTCCATGCTACATACATTATAGGTGGTTCCCAAATAGAATGGTAAAAGTTTATACTCCCCCACCACCAAGCATCAATCCATGGCTTGCTCGAAACAACGGGTGCCTTCAACTAGCAACAGCCCTGGGGGAGTTTTGTTTAACTATTTTGATTTGCTTTGATCTTTTTGATCATGGGACTGGGCATCCCGGTTATCAGCCATTTTCTCGTGAATGAGGAGTGGAGTCCACTCCTCTTGAGAATAACCCACCTAGCATGGAAGATACAGACAACCCTAGTTGAAACATGAGCTGTTCGAGCACACAAAAGAGATTTTCATTTGAAGGTTTGGAGTTTGGCATATACAAATTTACTTGGAACGATAGGTAGATACCGCATATAGGACGGTATGGTGGACTCATATGGAATAACTTTGGGGTTTATGGAATTTGGATGCACAAGCAGTATTCCCACTTAGTACATGTGAAGGCTAGCAAAAGACTAGGAAGCAACAAAATGAGAGAGCGACAACAGTCATGAACATGCATTAAAATTAATTTACACCAAGTGCAAGCATGAGTAGGATATAATCCACCATGAACATAAATATCGTGAAGGCTATGTTGATTTATTTCAACTACATGCGTGAACATGTGCCAAGTCGAGTCACTCAATTCATTCAAATGAGGATACCATCCCATCATACAAGAGAGAAGACAAGGTAATATGGGCTCTAAGTTAAATCAAAAATCACGCATATGAGAGCCACTAAACATTTTCAATATGGTCTTCTACTCTCAACCCCCAAAGGTAAGAAAGAAGATAAAACTATTTACACGGGAAAGCTCCCAACAAGTAAAAGAAGAACGAGAAATCTTTTTGGGTTTTCTTTTTAATTACTTCTACAAGCATGGAAATTAAACTAACTAACTTTTTTTGTTTTTCTTAAGGTTTATCAAACACACAAGAAGAAAGCTAGAAAAAGAAATTAAACTAGCATGGATAATACAATGAAAGAGTATGAGCACCGACAACTAGAATAGTGTGTGAACATGAATGTAAAGTTGGTGAGAAATACGTACTCCCCCAAGCTTAGGCTTTTGGCCTAAGTTGGTATAATGCCAAGGACCGCGGCTACTCTCCCCGATGTACTGAGGAGTGTCGTCAGGATACCACTAGCTAGCAATCGCCTCCGGATCCCACTGATAAGATGATGGACAATAAGGGTCCAGTGGAGGTTCCGGCTCAGGCTCTCGAGCAGATGCCTAGCCTCGATGAGCGTACACCGCTTCCGGCAAGACAAGGTAATTATCTGCAGTTAAATCAAACAACAAAGGCACAGGCAGGATAATAATCTCATTGTGTTTCTTATTAAATCTCAGGTAATATAGGAGCATTTTATCATCCTTGTGAACAATAAACTCATCCGCTACCATGCTCCTGTAATCTAAAAGGGAAAAAGGCAGCCTTGTCTCCTCTTTCTCATAATGTCTAATAGGTATCTCAAAATGTTTAGCAAGGCGTGCAGCATAGATACCTCCAAAGATGGGGCCCTTTGTATGGTTCAGGCTTAGCCGTTTTGCAATAACGGCACCCATACTAAAACTATTATCACCAAACAAAGCATGGAACAGAATAATAATATCAGGAACACTGAAGTTTCCACTATTTCCACGACCAATTAAGCATCGACTAGCAAATATGGCAAAGTAGCGTAAAACAAGAAAATGTATGCTAGTGATTCTCGCATCGGAACCCTTCTTTGGATCCCCTACAGTAATAGTGTTAACAAAACCATCCACATCTTTACGATGTGGTTCATCTAAACTGTCCTCAAAGGGTATTCTACATACCGCTAGGGATGAAAACGGCGCGGAAACTGACGGAACCGGGTGCTATCATATTTGTTTTCATATTTTTTTGCAGAAGCGGAAACGAATACAGAATCCCCGGAAACGAATACGGAAACAGATAGTACCGAAAACAGACACGAAGCGAATACAAAGCGGACACGGAAACAAAACTGTGTGTTGACCGGAACTTAAAACCCCCCTTGAATCATAAAGAAATACAGACAAAGCAAACAAATTTATGGAATTTTTCACATGGCTACAAAATAAGATAGTTGTGTTAGCAACAGGGTAGTATTGTAGTAACACATGACAATTCCGTATAGGGTCTAGTTGAGTGTGTGGTAGTAAAAGTTGGTCCTCAAATGATCTATTCTTCTCATTCTACTCACTGTGTCATTGTGTGTTGTTTGGTCAATGGGCCACAAAGTAGCCATGGGCCTATAGTAGAAATGGAAATTCCATATTCACGGAAACGGAAAGTTCCGTTTCCATGTCTGTTCCACCGGAAAACACCATTCCGTTTTTGTGTTTCCGTTTCCGCATAAAAAAATTCATTTCCATTTCCATTTTGCAAATTTCCGTTTCCGTTTTCATATTTCCTCTCCGTTTCCGTTTTGCCTCCGGGAAAACGGAAACTTTCCACTCCATTTTCATCCCTACATACCGCGCAAAAATTATGTAAAAGACATTTCCTTGAATTCATCATATAAATGAAATGATACCGATGGAGGTGAATTCTTGGGATGATAATAAAAGTTTTGCACGAAAGTATTGGTGAGTAAGAGATACTGATCGATCCGGTCATGGAGGAAGTCGGTGAGGCCCGCATTTTCAATCAAAGAATAAAAGTCTTCATAAATCCCGGCTTCTCTCAAGAAATTATCACAAGGCCATTCACACGGTCGTACTTCCGCTACGCGAGGAAGATTATACTTGGCCTTTTCCTTCTCTTTAGCTTGTTTATCCTTGGAGCCTTGGCTAGAAGAGCCCCTCAATAATATTCTCATCATTTTCTGAAAATTTCTGAAATTTTTAGTAACTTCAAAATAAAAGTGAATCAAACTAAACAAGATTGGTAGCAACTACTCCCACAAGTGCCTAGAGCCTATATCATGCATTAGAATTACTTGGGACCTCATAAATTTGACATGCAAGCTCAAGAACAGGGTCACCTATGCAGCAAAAATTTGCAATGAATAAAGAACTAGAACAAAAACTAATTGGACCAATGGAGGAGTCACATACCAAGCAACAATCTCCCAAAGTAGTTTTGTGAATGGAGCTTTGAGCAAGGAGATCGAAAATCGCAGCAAAATGATCTAGAACTCGTGCTTGAGATGGATGGGGATTTTTTTGGGAAGAAGATGGAGTGTGTGGGTGTAGGAATAAGTGGAGGTGGGCCACTGTGGGCCCACAAGATAGGGGGGCGTGCCCAGGGTGTGTGGGCGCGCCCTCCACCCTCGTGGCCAGGTGCTTGCCCCCCCTGCAGTGTTCTCACTGCCTAAAATCCTCAAATATTCCATAAAAATCATACTAAATTTGCAGGGCAATTGGAGCACTTTTATTTTCGGGATATTTTTTATTGCACGGAAAATTTAGAAAATAGACAGATAATACTATTTTTGCTTTACTTATTCTAAATAACAGAAAGTAAAAAGAGGGTACAGAAGGTTGTGCCTTCTAGTTTCATCCATCTCATGATCATCAAAATGAATCCACTAACAAGGTTGATCAAGTCGTGTTAACAAACTTATTCCGAATAACACGGAACTAGAGAAATTTCGAATAACACTAGGTTACCTCAACGGGGATATGCACATCCCCAACAATAAGAATATCATATTTTTTCTTGATAGTAGGAAGAGGAAATTCGAAACTTCCAATAATGATAGTTGGAACTTTTCCAATTGAATTGATGCTATGAACTTGAGGTTGTTTCCTCTGAAAGTGTACCGTATGCTCATTACCATTAACATGAAAAGTGACATTGCCTTTGTTGAAATCAATAACAGCCCCTGCAGTATTCAAAAAGGGTCTACCAAGGATAATCGACATACTATCGTCCTCGGGAATATCAAGAATAACAAAGTCCGTTAAGATAGTGACATTTGCAACCACAACAGGCACATCCTCACAAATACTGACAGGAATAGCGGTTGATTTATCAGCCATTTGCAAAGATATTTCAGTAGGTGTTAACTTATTCAACTCAAGTCTACGATACAAAGAGAGAGGCATAACACTAACACCGACTCCAAGATCACATAAACCAGTTTTAACATAGTTTCTTTTAATGGAGCATGGTATAGTTGGTACCCATGGATCTCCAAGTTTCTTTGGTATTCCACCTTTAAAAGTGTAATTAGCATGCATGGTGGAAATTTCAGCTTCCAGTATTGTTGAGGATATAACTACTGAGTGTAAACCGCCTAGGAGGGGCCGGTTCATGCTCATCCATATTGAAGCCCATGAAGATAATAGAAGATGGCGCTCTACTAGTAAAGCTTAGAGGCCTAGAGCCCAAAGGCGGATTAGGGCCCATAGTTGTAAACCGCCACAGTTGTATAACTTGTATTGTAAGTTAGGGAAAGGAAGAGGCCGAGCTGGACACTTGTATGAGCCAGCCTTGGAACTCTGTAAACCGGCCGGGTGTCAACCTGTGTATATAAAGGGACGACCAACCGGTGGTTCAGGGACAAGAAACAACCACTCGAGACTCAGGCAAAGCATATTCGCTCCCTGGTCATCGAAACCCCAATAATCCCATCACAACTAGATGTAGGCTTTTACCTTCATTGTAAGGGGCCGAACTAGTATAAAACTCTCGTGTCCCTTGTTCTGGTTTAACCCCTTTAAGCTAATCTCGTTGCGATGGCTCCATGACTAAGTCCTTCTGCTAGGACATCTGACGTGTTAATTCCACGACAGTTGGCGCCCACCATGGGGCCATCGCACGATGGTTTTGAGTTCTTAAAGGGCAACTTTGAAGGACTCAAAGGGTACGCGGTTGGCCGGATGACCAAGAGTCGTCGCGGCAAGGTCTACATCAACGACGAGGGCTGGGGCCCCGAGGCCGGCTCAATCGAGTACGGGTACCGGGTCCCCTTTGGCGGAAGTCACGTTTTCATCGGCAAGATCGACGAACCGGGCCCTGAGCCGGACATCTCCACCTACCCCATCGAAATGGCTCAGCGTGCAAGTCCTGCCCGAGTTCGGCCTGCCATGAAGCGTGCATTCGTAGGGTTCATCCATGGTGTGGAATCTGAACCAGTGTCCGACGGTGAGACGGCCATCTACTCAGATGGCGAATCATCCACTGGCGAAACCGAGTCATTATACCAATTGCAAGATGGTCGGGTTGGGGGATATTCCGATGGCGACAGTATTCCGGGCCCCTTTGAACCACCAAACTGGGTTGCAATCTTCATGGCCGGTACGCAACCCATCGTGCAATCTTCATCTACAACAGCAATGATCTCCGGATTGGCAGCCGCGGTAGGAGGCCCGGCGCGCCGTCCGGCTCAAGTTCTTGCCGGTTTGCTGGACGCCTTGACGGCATTGTTGACCACAGCAGTCACCCCGGAGACCCAATTACAGCATAATGCAGATGTCACAAAGTGTCACGCCCAAGATGCGACCCTATCCTAAAGGAACTCGAAGGTCCCACCAAGGATAGCAGCGCATCTTGAAGACGCTTTTGCAAGGTGGATATCATTACATCAACATTACATAATAGATAGGGATACATACATAAGGCATACAATGCCACATGAATACAACATCATCTTACATAAGAGCACCATCCATCTACGGATGAAACACAAACAGAAACTCAAACGACATCCACCCTGCTAGCCCAGTCTGCCGACCTGGAACCTATCCCCTGATCGCAGAAGAAGCAGAAGAAGAACTCCAAAACAAGTAAACATCGCTCTCGCGTCAAGATCATCGCATAACCTGTACCTGCAACTGTTGTTGTAGTAATCTATGAGCCACAAGGACTCAGCAATCCCATTACCATGGGTATCAAGACTAGCAAAGCTTAAAGGGAAAGGAAGGGGTAAAGTGGTGAGGTTGCAGCAGCGACTAAGCAATGTATGGTGGCTAACATACGCAAATAAGAGCGAGAAAAGAAACCAACACGGCTACACTCGCGGTTGATGCGTTTTAATTAAGTCAAGTGTCAAGTTCTCTACAACCGGATATTAACAAATTCCCATCTGCCACATAACCGCGGGCACGGCTCTCGAAAGTTTATAACCCTGCAGGGGTGTCCCAACTTAGCCCATGATAAGCTCTCGGGATCAACGAAGGATATTCCTTCTCCCAGGAAGACCCGATCAGTCTCGGAATCCCGGTTTACAAGACATTTCAACAATGGTAAAACAAGTCCAGCAAGACTGCCCAATGCGCCGACATCCCAATAGGAGCTGCACATATCTCGTTCTCAGGGCAACACCGGATGAACACTACCTACAACTAAAACCAGACCTCAAGTTTCCCCGGGGTGGCACTGCAAGTGGCTCTACTTCAGACCAACACCTAGAGAAGCATTGGCCCAGGGGGGGCTGAATAAAGATGACCCTCGAGAGAGCGACTCCCAAGGGAAAAGTAGGTGGTGGTGAGGCAAATGGTAAAACCAAGGTTGGGCCTTGCTAGAGGAGTTTTATTCAAAGCAAACTGTCAAGGGGGTCCCATAAATCACCCAACCGCTTAATGAACGCAAAATCCGGGAACATAATACCGATATGACGGAAACTAGGGAGGCAAGAGTGGAACAAAACACCAGGCATAAGGCCGAGTCTTCCACCCTTTACCAAGTATATAGATGCATTAATTAAATAAGAGATATTGTGATATCCCAACCAAAATCCTGTCCATCATGGAGCAATCTTCAACTTCACCTGCAACTAACAACACTATAAGAGGGGCTGAGCAAAGCGGTAACATAGCCAAGCAACGGTTTGCTAGGAAGGGTGAAAAGGTTAGAGGCTGACATGGCAATTTGGGAGGCCTGAAGAGCAAAAGATAGGTAGTGCAGCAAAGCGATAGAACGACGCAACTAGCATAGCAATGATAGTAGTGAGATCCAAGGTGACAGTCATCTTGCCTGAAATCCCGCAAGGAAGGAGAACGAGTCCATGAAGAAGACGAACGGACGTAGTCGAACGAATCCTCACAACTTCGGAATGAAACCGAAGCTAATGAGAGAAGCAAACCGGAAAGGAGGAAACAACATGGTAAACACACAAGCATAATCATGGCATGATGCACAATCAAGTATGACGCATGTCCGGTTTAATGAGGCATGGCATGGCAAAGTGCAACAAACAACACTACAATTTAAGTGGAGCTCAATATGCAACGAGTTGCATATTGACAAAACACCACATGCAATTATTTAGTTTGATCTCGTTATAAGCTACTCAACAATATTAAATGTTGTTAAACATGGCAAGAGGTGAAGCATAATTAAACTACCTATCTAGGCAGGTTTAAATGAGGCCGGAACAACAAACAACAATTTCCGGAAAATCCTCATATGCAATTTATGAATTTTCTACTGTTCTACCCTAAACCATATTTTAATGTTTTTAAACAATAAAACAAAGTGCACCATGTTAATCTAGGCATTTTTTCACCCCATTTACATATAAAGTTGATTAAAAGTGGAGCTACGGTTATTTAGTTATGAAATAAATCATTTTAGCATATTATTTAAGCAAAATTAAACAAACAGCATTTTAAGCATTTTAAATATGGATGAAAGTGGCATATTATTAATCTACACAAAATTCTAAGCATTTTACATGTTTAAATCATTTTAATCCGATGCACGGTACATGAGTTATTATATGCATGATGCTTAGGGGTTTTTTCTGTAAAACTGCAGTTCTTTGGAAAATAGACAAAATCGCAGACGGTAAAAAAAACATAACAGGGCCGAATCTGGCTGGGCCAATAGAGAGGAGGGGCTGGGGGGTTTCTCACCATGAGCCAAGGCCCAGTTGAGGAAGAGGAGGCCGGGCAGGCCAGCGCTGGGCCTTGGAGGCAACAGGCCGGCTGGGAACGCCTGGCGGGGCCTTGCTGCTGATGGGCTAGGAGATCGGGATGAGGCCGGCTTGGATCGAGGCTGCGGTCAACGCGATCAATATAGGGAAGCAGGGCGCGGTCCTCTACTCGACAGGGAGCAGAAGTAGAGCAGCGGTGCAGCTCAATCCGTCGAGGACGGGAGAAGGGGCGCTGGATCCGGGCGACGGCAGGAGGGACTTGGCGACGGCGAGGCAAGCGAAGGCGGCGACTGAAAGTGCTAGTATCGACTAGGGGGGTGAATAGGCGATTTTTATGAAAGTCTTCAAAACTTGAAAGTTTCGAAGACAAACAACAGAAATGACCTAGTTGATATGCAGCGGAAGATAAACTACCATAAGCAAGCCATAGTCAAGTATGCAATGATGTGAAAGTATAGGACTAATAGCAGCTAAGTAGTAAGGATCAGGATGGAAGATAGTATGAAGCCAATCAACAGTAGCAGTCAAACAATGAAGTCAAACAGATACACATATGGGTAGTGACTTCACGAAGACAAACTTAAGTAAAGGATGGAAAGGGATAGAACCAGTCACTTGTTGAAGACACAGGATTTGTTGGACCAGTTCCAGTTGCTGTGACAACTGTACGTCTGGTTAGGGAGGCTGAGATTTAACTCAGAAGACCGTGTCTTCACCTTATTCCCCTTGAGCTAAGGACACCCAGTCCTCACCCAATCACTCTGGTAAGTCTTCAAGGTAGACTTCCAAACCTTCACAGACTTTGTTCACCCGGCGATCCACAATGACTCTTGGATGCTCAGAACGTGACGCTTAACCGGCTGGAGAATACACAGTCCTCAAGTGTAATAAGTCTTCAGGTCACACAGACAGAAAGACTTCAGTGATGCCTAACACTCTTTGGCTCTGGGTGTTTGGGCTTTGTCCTCGCAAGGATTTCTCTCTCTCAAATGCTTCGAGGTGGGTTGCTCTCAACACGACAAAAGCCGTAAACTAACTCTGAGCAGCCACCAATTTATGGTGTAGGGGGTGGGCTATTTATAGCCACAAGGCAACCCGACCTGATTTGTCCAAAATGACCCTGGGTCACTAAGGAACTGACACGTGTTCCAACGGTCAGATTTCAAACAAACACGGCAACTTTACTTGGGATACAAGCAAAGCTGACTCATCCAGCTCTGGATAAGATTTGCTCTCATTGTCTTCACTCGAAGACATAGGATTTGGGTTGAGCATCACTTCAGTCACTCTGACTTAGTTCACTTGGACCCCACTTAACAGTACGGTGGTTCCTATGACTCAACAAAGAAGAAAAGGAAACAACGAAACCACACAGTCTTCGCGCTCCATAGTCTTCACACAATGTCTTCTCATGTCATAGTCTTCAATATGAATATCTTATCATACCACCATTGTCTTCAGTGTCTTCATACATTTTTAGGGGTCATCTCCGATAGGTAAACCGAATCAATGAGGGACACTACCTGCGTTATCCTGCAATTCTCACAAACGCAATAGTCCCTCAACCAACTTTGTCGTCAATACTCCAAAACCAACTAGGGGTGGCACTAGGTGCACTTACAATCTCCCCCTTTTTGGTGATTGATGACAAACTGGTTGAAGTTTTCAACGGGGATAAAGTATGTGAAATTGTAAAGGATAGGGAATTGTCTTCATAAGTAGCAAGGGCTCCCCCTGAAGATGTGCATATAAGTAATTTGCTTTTGGAATGCAAATGCACATGGCAGGTTGTACTTGTGGAGATCCGCTTCAACTTATGAAGATAATTCATCATGCATGAATTGATATAGCAAGTAGAATGACATGCATAATGAAAAATGGACGTCTGCAGAATGATCTAAGTGCGGAAGTTATCATCGCACATGTGGAATTTATCATCGCATCACAGTAAAGCAAATAAGTAGCAGATGACCATCAAGTTTAGGTGTTACAACTCAAAGAACCAACTGTTTTAAAAGGCAAGAGTTGTAAGCACGAGGCAAAATATAATGCAACCACCCATATGAACCCGCTTGAAGACTATCAACTCATATGCTTCTCCCCCTTTTGTTAGTAAGGACCAAAAAGGTTTGAAGACATAGAGCATCTACTCGTTCGCATGACCAGGTGAAGTAGCAGGGTTATCGTTGTTGGTTGGCGGTGCAGACGAGCTTGGTGTAGTGTCGATGCGTGCAGTAGTAGGAGGTGGTGAAGTAGCATCATCTTCATCATCGATCACTCTTGCATTCACAGTTGCCGTGAAGGAAGAATAGTCAGAGTCTTCAAGAGATGGAGTTCGACGTAGGACAGCAATCCGTGGAGGAGTGGTGTCAAACTGGAATCTTTCATTGAAGCCATCGTCTTGAAGATCTGCTTCAGCACTAAGCAGAGTCAAACTCCTCCATGATCACCGGCAAGTTTCATGAGCAACAAAGGCATTCTTGGTGGCAACGTTACGAATGCGATTGACATCCACCAAGAGCCTTTGCATCTGTCTCTTGAGCCAAAAGTGATGTTTATCCTGTTTCTGATGAAGGGCCACAAGAAGTTCTCGGTCATTGAGAATGCGAGAACGCTTCTGACGCCTTTGGGAAATGGTGCTTTCAGTGGCTTCAGTAGGTGCTCGATGAGGCAGACGAGTATTTCCAGCCAATGAATAGATTCGTGTTGCTGCTTGAACACCTTCAATGGGTTGAGTGAAGCTTTGGTGCTCGACGTTCTGAAGACAAAGAGGCTTCTTGGCAGGGTCAGAGTATATGGCTTCAACTGACATATCAACCTCTGGTAAAAAGATCAGATGATTGCGAGAAGATGGCTGATAGTTGACAGATGAGTGTCGCTTGATGAGGCACATGACCCATGGAGCATAAAACTTCAGACCAAACAGATCAGATCCAGAAGCAGCAAGTTGCCTGATGAAGAATTCTTGAGTATTGAAGCTAATGCCATTGAGAATGTAGAAGACCAAAGTCTTCATAGCTCCTTCAAGTTTGGCCGCTGATGAATGTCCTTTCATAGGCCATAGAGTCCGCCTGATAATATGATATATTGTGCGTGGCAGATACTCAAGGTCTTCAACAAAGAACTCTGTTGGATATTCAGCGTCAGATGGCAAGGGCTTCATCATGCTCAACATCTGGCTCATGTTGGGTTCTGGCTTATGGAAGATGCTCTCCAATGCATTGCGGTGTAGCTGACAATCAGGTTCATATAGCTCTCCAGGAGTGGCTAGCCCTGTAAGCTCAATGATTTCAAGAGCTTTGGCTTCATGATGAACGTTTCCGGTCATCCACTCGAGGACCCATGTTTTGATATCCCTGTTGTAGCCGCGAATGTGTAGAGTAGCATAGAATTGAAGCAATAGCTCTTCATTCCAATGTTCCTTGTCAGTCACAAAGTTGAGCATACCAGCATCACGAAAGCAATCAAGTGCTTCTTCTGAGCACGGCAGTCCAGCAATGGCTTCAGTGTCGAGGCGCATATGAGGGAAAATGCGGCCTTGATCATATAGAACGCAGGAGTAATAGCTTCGATGTTGATAGCTCCAGAACCAATCTGATGATATCCTTGGTTTGGAGTAGGGGTTCTTGGTGCTGTCAAAGAAGGTATTGTGGCTTTTGAAGCCATTAGCATTGAAGGACCCTGGTGAGTTTGCAGTACCTGGAAACCTTGGCAGTCTTGGCTTGGGCTTCTGGACCTGAGGCCTCTTCTCAACATGATAATCAAATTGAGGTCCAGAAGCAGTAGGCGGAGGTACCAGAATGGGCCATCGAAGAGTGGTTAGCTGACCATGACTGTATGCTTGCTCAATTGTATGAGGCCTTGGTGGCGGAACAGGAGCAGTGGCAACAGCTGAGGCTTCAGGCTGCACAACAGGTGCTTCGGGAGCAGTTGCCTCATTAGCTTCTGGTGCAGTGGCCTCATTGGCTTCAGGCACACTGGTTGGTTCAAGCTCCACGTTAGTGTCAGCCATGACAACGTCATTGGCTTCATTGACATTGGTGGTGGCAGCTTCAACATTTTCAACCTCCTCTTGATGAACAGGAGGGTCAGGCACTGGCATGTTCACTTCAGGAACAGCTTCTTCAATAACTGGGGGAGTAGGGACACATACGTCTTCTTGATTCTCTTTGGCTGATGCAGCCGGAATGTCTTTAGCAGCTTGGGCTTCAGACATGGAGACATTCACAGTTGGAGTGGGTTCATAAAATACTTGACGTGCAACAAGTTGGCGTTGCACTTCTCCTTCTGGAACGCTCGTCAGAGGGACTTCAGGCCTTTGTCCTTTGCGAAGCCTGTGAAGTGCTGGCAACGCTTTTGGAGATGGAGATGGCTGGGCCTCAAAGTCTTCATCTTCTTCTTGCACGGGTGGTGTAGCTTGTTGTTGTTGTTGGGGAGTACTTGGGGAGTCTTGTTGCTGTGGGTGATTAGCCCACGATGCATCCTGAGCAATTGGCGTCAGAGGACGACCAATGCTGATGAGTTCGTTATTCATAAGAAAAGGCGATGATACCATGTTGTGTTCGATCTGAGGAAGAACTTCATCATCTTCAACATTTTCATGGTGACCAATGTCTTCAGCAGCGGTGGGTTCAGCTGCTGGAATGTCTTCAGCTTCATGAGCCTCTGAGGGAGCAGACTCATGAACTATCATCTGTCTTTCTTGATGTTCAGACGCAGGGTGAACAACTGAGATGGGTTCAACAACCAGGGGCTTTGTAGGAGCAGCCCGATTTTTCTTGGTCTTGCGCTTCTTCTTGGAGGGAGCAGCATCAGAGGCTTCAGTATTCTTCCTCTTTCTGGCTTCAGCCTCGGCAGCCCTCGTCTTCTTTTGTTCTGAAGTGGTTGTGGTGACCTTTGGCTTCGAGCCAGTCATGCTACTTGGGAAGATAATGCGAGGGGCTTCTTGGCTTGAAGGTGCAGGCTGGTCGGCAGGAAGCTTCTTCTTTTTCTTTGCAGCCATCCTGGGGTCAATGCCAGGACGACCAAGTGACTTGCGCTTCTCAGCCTCATTGTAGGCAAGCACACACTTATCAGCCAAACTCTTCATACGCTCGCGAGAGCCTTGAGCTTCTTGGGGCTTCTTGAGAAAGGCTTCTTTGAGCTCATGCAGCATGACCTTGAAGTTTCCGACGTCTTGAACACTTAGCTTGGCAACGTGCTTCTTGAACTAAGCCTTTTCATAATCAATTTTGTTCTTTAGCTCAACAATGCGCTGAGCAAGAGCTAGCTCAGAAGCAATGTCGCCATTGAAGGCGACGCTGAGGCCAATGGGAAGTTGTAGATCGTCAAAGCTGAGGTTTGGTGTATCAAACCACTCATCAATGAAGTTATGAATGATTGCCACATCAAAGAGAGCAAGTTGTTGAAGATTTCTGCTTCTTCCTTGCTCTTGATCAATTGCTCAAGGGCATCATCAGCAAGATCTTCATCACTAGATAGATCAATGGGATCTTCACGCAGAATAGTAGCAGGAGTTAAGGCTTTATCAGTATGCTGGACAAGTTGCTTTTTCTTCTCCGTCTTCTTGGAGATCCGGGATTGATCTTCAGACTGCACACTGGCTTCAGGAGGTGCAGTGGCCAGAGGCTTCGCATGTAAAGCTTTTGGAGGTGCTAATTTAGAAGCCTTTAGCTTCTTATGCTTCTGTGGCTTCGGAGGAGGAGCTGGGGCTTCATCAGTGTCAGCATCATTATCAGAATGATCAACCTTGGAACCTTGGACCAAGATGTAAGTGATGAGGCCATCAAGGTTGGAGAAGCCAATAACATTTGGTTCCGCATCACATGAGCCGTCAGCACGAGGAGCAGAGGGACCAGGGTTGAAGTCTAGTCCCAATGACTTCTTGTTTTCCTTGCTGAAGCCTTTGCATGCTGGAAGTTGTGCTTCAAGAGAGCATCATCACGACACCAGAGTAATGATGTGGGATCGGCATTCTCAGGCTGACGTCCATGGACCATGCAAGGATAGAAATCTTGTGCAATGGCTTCAGCTCTGTTCTTGGGTTGAAGGCCTCAATAGAGAATACCGCCCCAAGGACTCTTGATAGCATTCTTCTCTTCATATTCCTTGGTCACGAATTTGTACTTGAACCATTCTTCAGCCCAATAGCATCGAATCCATTGGATTCGTGTCTTGCGCTGATGATAAGTCTCTTCAGGATCTGTCTTGTAGAGCTCTGCTAGGTCATTAGGCAGATCTTTGGATGTTCCTTCTCTGCGTTGTCTGCCACCCTTCCTTGCTGATTTTTCTGCAGCCATGAACTTCAAACTGAATGGCTTCAGTACGTTCAAAGGCTTCAAAGACTTTTGCTTGCTGGTCAAACAGGATCTGGCTTCAGGAGAATTGATATGATGTTGTAAGTATTCTGCAAACGAATGCAGACTATGAGAACCAAGGGATTCTCCCACAGACATGTACTTGTGACAGCATTAGAGATGCGAGGGAAGGGGAAGAGGTCATATGCATTCTCAGAAGATTTTGAAGATAAATCAGTTTGAAGACATTGACCTCATGATGCGAAGACATTCACTTATATAGGTGAGTTGGTTCCAGATTTGTACCAATCCGTGAATAAGTACAAGTGAGGAATCAAACTAGACAGGAAATCTAAGTGAATTGACTAGGCACTATGAGATGCGGACAGAATAGATCTAACATTGAATAAGCTAAAACCACTTTCGGTAAACAGGATGAATCTTGAAGATCAAAAAGGTGGTAAAAATAGAGTTATAATTACCGCACGAAGAACTGCTAGATGGGATGAATAGGAGACCGAGCAGTTCAGCCCACCGTGCCCTAACTTGGCGACGGAGGGCACCTACAGTGACGGTGGAGAGGATGATGTCCGCGGTCGGTGTGAGGACGGCGTCAGAGAAGTCGCGGCAGCTAAGCGCTTCGTCGCCGGCGTCGTCAAGAGCTAGCGGTGGCGCTAGGGTTTTGACGAGGTGGAGAGGTGGAAAAAGGATTTCTTTACCTCAGGGGAAAAGTATTTATAAGTAGGTGAGTAGCACAGCGCAATTACGCTGGTGCCCATGGCGGTTCACCTCTGAGGGGCACGTGGCAAGCATGCAACATACTTAGAGTTGTCCCATGTTCCCACGCCCGCCAGGCATGTCGGAGAGTTGTTACAGCCTCTCCGGATTTCAACAATAAAGATAAGTCATTTAAAAACAAATTTAATGTTTGTCTCTTTGCCTTCTGCTGACTAGGACGCAGAGAAGACATTTGACAGTTTTAATAGAATGCATATGATTTGGACAGATAGAGTTTGAGATAGAAAGCATAGAGAGGTTAGGGTCCGATCACATTCACTTAGTTCAAAAGATTCAACTTGAAGACATAGCTATAAGTGAATGCTGTAGAGGACAGAACACTAGTATATATATGTATGCAATCAAATCATCATAGCACAGAAAATCATGAAGATAAATTGAAACTGAAGATAAACCAAATGTGAAGCCTTTGCAAAAGTAGCGCCATGAGAGAAACACTTTAAACAGAGAAATTTGGTGGTGGCGTTACCCATCGTATCGGAAGTATTAGACCCAGACACAACGCACAATTATCGTGGCGCTCCGAAGTCAAATTCCATGTTAATATATTCACACTCAGAGTGTAAATCTTCATTGATTGAAGATATACATTACTTTGTGTGTTGCACATCTAAGTCATCAACATGCATAAGTGTTAGGATGTGTGCCTGATCATAGGACATTAGAGGATTCCAAGATATTTAGCTCACACCGTAACTTGCAAAACCTTTTCTCGTCCAAGGGCTTTGTGAATATATCTGCCAGTTGCTCTTCAGTGTTGACGTGAATGATATCGATATCTTTCTTCATGACATAATCTCTGAGAAAGTGATGACGAATTTCAATGTGCTTTGTCTTTGAGTGTTGGACTGGATTGTTGGCTATTTTGATGGCACTCTCGTTGTCGCAGAAGAGAGGTACTTGTTTCCGGTTGATGCCATAGTCCTTGAGAGTTTGCTTCATCCATAGAAGCTGAGCACAACAAGATCCAGCAACGATGTATTCAGATTCAGCAGTTGAGAGTGATACACAATTCTGCTTCTTTGAAGGCCAATAGACAAGTGATCGACCAAGAAAATGACATGTGCCTGATGTAGACTTGCGATCCACTTTGTCACCGGCATAATCAGCATCCGAGAATCCAACCAAATCAAATTTTGATCCCTTGGGATACCATAATCCGAGTGTCGGGGTGTAAGCCAAATATCGAAGAATTCGCTTCACAGCTAAGTGATGCGATTCCTTTGGTGCCGCTTGGAATCGAGCACACATGCAAACAGTAAGCATAATATCTGGCCAAGATGCACATAGATAAAGTAAAGAACCAATCATGGAGCGGTATACCTTTTGATCGAACTCTTTACCATTGTCGTCGGGACCAAGGTGGTGTTTGGCTAGCATTGGCGTCGTGTAGCTGCAGTCTTCCATTCCAAACTTCTTCAGACAATCTTTGAGGTATTTTTCTTGAGATATGAAGATGCGATTGCTTTGCTGACGAATTTGAAGACCAAGGAAGAACTTCAGCTCACCCATCATGGACATCTGATATTGCTCTTGCATCATGTATCCAAACTCATCACTATACTTCTGGTTGGTGCAGCCGAAGATAATGTCATCCACATATATATGGCACACAAACAGTTTGCCATCATATGTCTTCGTGAAGAGTGTGGGATCGAGGGATCCTGGTTTGAAGCCTTTGCTCTTAAGGAAGTCTTTGATCGTATCATACCATGCGCGAGGAGCTTGTTTGAGGCCATACAGTGCTTTGTTTAGCTTGTACACCATATCAGGATGTTTTGGATCTTCAAAGCCAGGTGGTTGAGCGACATATACTTCTTCTTCAATCTTGCCATTGAGAAATGCACTCTTCACATCCATTTGATATAGCAAGATGTTGTGATGATTTGCATAGGCTAGTAGTATGTGAATAGATTCAAGCCTAGCAACATGAGCAAATGTTTCATCGAAGTCAATTCCTTCAACTTGAGTATATCCTTGAGCCACAAGACGTGCTTTGTTTCTGACGACTTGACCATGCTCATCTTGCTTGTTTTGATATATCCATTTTGTTCCAATAATGTTATGCTTGCGAGGGTCAGGTCGCTTGACAAGTTCCCAAACATTATTCCGCTTGAACTGTTGAAGTTCTTCTTGCATGGCTTGAATCCATTCAGGTTCCATAAAAGCTTCAGCAACTTTCTTGGTTTCTGATATTGACACAAATGAAAAGTGCCCACAGAAGTTTGCTAACTGTGTTGCTCTTGAGCGAGTAAGCGGACCAGGCGCATTGATGCTGTCAATTATCTTCTCGATCTGTACTTCATTTGCAACACGAGGATGAGCAGGACGAAGACTTTGCTCTTGCTGATCATTGTCATTATTGGGAGGATTGTCTTCGGTCTGAGCAGTGTCTTCAGGTTGATTTGGTGCTGAGATGATAAGTTCCTCTTTAGGCTGTGCTTCAAAAGGCATGATTTCACCAGTTCCCATCAGCTTGATAGATTCGCTTGGAGGAGCTTCATCTAGGGTACTTGGCAGGATTTCTCTTTGTGAACCATTGGTTTCATCAAATTTCACATCCATAGTTTCAATGATATTATAGAGAAAGAGGTTGAAGACTCTATAGGAGTGTGAGTCCTTTCCATGGCCAAGCATGAAGCCTTCGTGAGCCTTAGGTGCAAATTTTGACTTGTGATGCGGATCCTTGATCCAGCATCTAGCTCCAAATACTCTGAAGTAACTGACATTTTGGCTTCTTGCCAGTAAGGAGCTCATAGGATGTTTTGTTCAGAAGCTTATGGATGTAGACACGGTTGATGATGTGACAGGCTGTATCAATAGCTTCAGGCCAGAACTTTCTTGGTGTCTTGTATTCATCTAGCATTGTTCGAGCCATCTCAATGAGGGTTCTGTTTTTGCGCTCAACGATGCCATTTTGCTGAGGTGTGTACGGAGCAGAGAATTCATGAGTGATTCCCATTGTATCCAGACACAGATCAAGTCCTGTGTTCTTGAATTCAGTACCATTGTCACTTCTGATGTGCTTGATCTTCACGCCATAATTGTTCATTGCTCGATTCGCGAAGCGCCTGAAGACATCTTGCACTTTAGTCTTGTAAAGAATTATATGAACCCATGTGTATCTTGAGTAGTCATCAACAATGATGAAGCCATAGAGACAGGCAGTTGTTGTGAGGGTTGAGTAGTGAGTAGGTCCAAATAAGTCCATGTGTAACAGCTCGAAGGGTTGAGATGTTGTCATGATTGTCTTCGAGGGGTGCTTTGCCCTTGTCATCTTTCCAGCTTCACAGGTACCACACAGATGATCCTTCTTGACCTTGACATCTTCGATGCCAATGACATGCTTCTTCTTGACAAGTGAGTGTAAGTTCCTCATGCCAGCATGTCCTAGCCTTCGATGCCAGAGCCAGCATTCTGAGGCTTTTGTGAGAAGACATACGGCAAGCTGTGGACCTGCTGAGAAATCTACCACGTATAGATCATCTTTTCGATACCCTTCAAATACTAGAGACTTGTCAGATTCCATTAGTACAAGGCAACGATATTTTCCAAATAGCACAATCATGTTTAAGTCACAAAGCATTGAGACAGACATTAAGTTGAACCCAAGGGAATAGATGGTGATACAAGTGCAAAATAGATAGTAGATATAGGTTTTTGTAATCTGAAATAATAAAAACAGCAAGGTAACTAATGGTAAAAGTGAGTGTAAACGGTATTGCAATGATAGGAAACAAGGACTAGGGTTCATACTTTCACTAGTGCAAGTTCTCTCAACAATGATAACATAGATAGATAATATGACAAGCCCTCAACATGCAGCAACAAATAACTATCATATGATTGAAAATTAAAATAAAGATGAAAAGTTTCATGGTTATCATTATTCTTTAAAGCATACGTGTCATCACAATAATCATCATAGATAGGAGGCATGCTTTCATCATAGTAAATTTGCTCATCAAAGCTTGGGGGACAAAAAATATCATCTTCATCAAACATAGCTTCCCCAAGCTTGTGGCTTTGCACATCATTAGCATCATGGATACTCAAAGAATTCATACTAACAACATTGCAATCATGCTCATTATTCAAAGATTTAGTGCCAAACATGCTATAGATTTCTTCTTCTAGCACTTGAGCACAATTTTCCTTTCCATCATACTCACGAAAGATATTAAAAAGACGAAGCATATGAGACAAACTCAATTCCTTTTTTTTGTAGTTTTATTTTATAAACTAAACTAGTGATAAAACAAGAAACAAAAAGATTCAATTGCAAGATCTAAAGATATACCTTCAAGCACTCACCTCCCCAGCAACGGCGCCAGAAAAGAGCTTGATGTCTACTACACAACCTTCTTCTTGTAGATGTTGTTGGGCTTGCAAGTGCACAGGTTTGTAGGACAGTAGCAAATTTCTCTCAAGTGGATGACCTAAGGTTTATCAATCCGTGGGAGGTGTAGGATGAAGATGGTCTCTCTCAAACAACCCTGCAACCAAATAACAAAGAGTCTCTTGTGTCCCCAACACACCCAATACAATGGTAAATTGTATAGGTGCACTAGTTCTGCGAATAGATGGTGATACAAGTGCAAAATAGATAGCAGATATAGGTTTTTGTAATCTGAAATAATAAAAACAGCAAGGTAACTAATGGTAAAAGTGAGTGTAAACGGTATTGCAATGATAGGAAAAAAGGCCTAGGGTTCATACTTTCACTAGTGCAAGTTCTCTCAACAATGATAACATAGATAGATAATATGACAAGCCCTCAACATGCAACAAAGAGTCACTCCAAAGCCACTAATAGCGGAGAACAAACATAGAGATTATGGTAGGGTACGAAACCACCTCAAAGTTATTCTGTCGGATCAATCTATAAAAGAGTTCGTACTAGAATAACACCTTAAGACACAAATCAACCAAAACCCTAATGTCACCTAGATACTCCATTGTCACCTCAAGTATCCGTGGGCATGATTATACGATATGCATCACACAATCTCAGATTCATCCAACCAACATAAAAGAACTTCAAAGAGTACCCCAAAGTTTCCATCGAAGAGTCAAGAACGTGTGCCAACCCCTATGCATAGGTTCCCAATGTCACGAAACCCGCAAGTTGATCACCAAAACATACATCAAGTGTTCTCATAAAGACTCAATCCAATAAGATCACTTCAAAGGGGAAACTCAATTCATTACAAGAGAGTAGAGGGGGAGAAGAAACATAAGATCCAACTACAATAGAAAAGCTTGGGATACATCAAGATCGTGCCATAGAGGGAACACGAGAGAGAGAGAGATCAAACACATAGCTACTGGTACATACCCTCAACCCCGAGGGTGAACTACTCCCTCCTCATCATGGATAGCGTCGGGATGATGAAGATGACCACCGGTGATGGGATCCCCCTCCGGCAGGGTGCCGGAACGGGCTCCCGAGAGGTTTTTGGTCGCTACAGAGGCTTGCGGCGGTGGAACTCCCGATCTATCTTCTGTTCTGGAAGTTTTAGGGTACAAGAGTATATATGGGTGAAGGGGGTACGTCGGAGGATCTACGGGGGCCCCACGAGGCAGGGGGCACGCCCGGGGGGGTGGGCGCGCCCCCCACCCTCGTGGGCAGCCCGTATCTCCCCTGACGTGCACTCCAAGTTCCCTTGGTTGCTTTCCTTCCAAAAATAACTTCTCCAGTTGATTTCGTTCCGTTTTGACTCCGTCTGATATTCCTTTTCCTCGAAACACTAAAATAGGCATAAAACAGCAAATCTGGGCTGGGCCTCCGGTTAATAGGTTAGTCCCAAAAATAATATAAAAGTGGATAATAAAGCCCAATATTGCCTAAAACAGTAGATAAAGTAGCATGGAGCAATCAAAAATTATAGATACGTTGGAGACGTATCAGACACAATGTCCGAAGTACCTTTACAGCAGAGGCCACTTCTGGTCTCCTTGCCCTTCTTCTTGCCCTTCTTCTCCAGCGCCTGATATGGTGCCGGAACTAGCATCCTCGTTAGCAAAGGAATGGCTGGGTCTTCAGGTAGTGGAGCTAGACAGTAGATCCGCTCCGCCTTCTTTGTCCAGCCCTGTGGAAAGAAAATAAGGCTCAGTATACTACTTGGATTTACATGTTAAGGTTATCAGAAAACGTACATGAGTGGCCGAATAAGTGCAGTCGAGGCCGAGGTCTTCGGCCGTTTCCGAACACGACTTTTGGGCCTTGAAAAGCAGCTTCCATATGTCTTCGTGCGTCGTGCCGAAGAACTGCTGCACGGTCTGAGGACTGGCTGGATCAAACTCCCACAAGTAAAGAGTGCAGCGTTGGCAGGGGAGAATCCGGCGAAAGAGCATCACCTGGATCACGTCGGTGAGACTGGTGTTCTTCTCCACCATGCTTTTGACGCGCTTCTGCAGCGTCAACACCTCGTCAGACGATGCCCAATCTAGGCCCTTGTTAATCTAAGACGTGAGCCGCATTCGGGGCCCGGATTTGAACTCAGGAGGGGCGGACCATGTGGCGTCACGGTGTTCCGTGACATAGAACCACTCTTGTTGCCATCCCTTCATGGTCTCCATGAAGGTCCCCTTGGGCCAGGTGACGTTGGGAAGCTTGCTCACCATGGCTCCGCCACACTCCGCGTGTTGACCGTTAACCACTTTCGGCTTCACATTGAAGACCTTGAGCCATAGGCCAAAGTGGGGGCGAATGTGGAGGAATGCCTCACACACAATGATAAACGCCAAAATGTTGAGGAAGGAATTCGGGACTAGATCTTGGAAATCTAACCCGTAGTACAACATGAGACCGTGGACGAAAGGATGGAGGGGAAACCCTAGTCCGTGAAGGAAATGGGGGATAAAAACTACCCTCTCTTTAGGCTCTGGGGTGGGGATGATCTGCTTTTTGGCAGGGAGCCGGTGGGCTATATCCGCGGCCAGGTACCCCGCTTCCCGGAGCTCCTTGATGTTCCCCTCTGTGATGGAGGAAGCCATCCACTTGCCCTGTGCTCCAGATCCAAACATGGCTGGAGTGTTTGGTGGCAATGGGAAAGATCGAAACTTGGGCGCTAGAGCTCAGGGACGAAAGGGCAGAGGAGGAAGAAGGCGTGGGGTAAAAAGATGGGTCCTTTTCCCCTTATAAAGGCAGTGAATATCAAGCGCCCCCTCACAAGCCTTAAAACTCGCCTATTCCCAAGGGGTCGTGCGGGTGGCACGGTTGGTTTACCCAAACCCACATTGATGAGAATCCCGCAATAAGGGGACACGATCTCTGCTTTGACAAGACGTGTCACCGGAGGTTACGTCTCGAAACACGAAGCGGGAGGCCAAAAAACGGTTTGAAATAATAAAGTGGCCAGACATGACGTTTCGCCAGTAAAGCTGTCAGTAAGACATGACTTGTTTTTGAATAAGTATTATACCCTTGCTGTTGAGGGTTGTAACTATTAAACAGAGCCGGATACAGCTCTCGTGTTCGGAATACTACTTTGGAGTATTCGGAGGAGGAACCCGCCTTGCAATGCCGAAGACAATCTGTGCGCCGGACACATCGTCATTGAAGCCTGGTTCAGGGGCTACTAAGTGAGTCCTGGATTAGGGGGTCCTCGATTGTCCGAACTATATGGCGTGGGCCGGACTGGTGGGCCGTGAAGATACAAGATAGAAGGCTTTCCCCCGTGTCCGGATGGGACTCTCCTTTGCGTGGATGGCAAGCTTGGCGTTTGGATATGAAGATTCTTTTCTCTGTAAACCGACTCTGTACAACCCTAGGCCCCTCCTATGTCTATATAAATCGGAGGGTTTAGTCCATAGAGGCAATCATAATCATACAGGCTAGACATCTAGGGTTTAGCCATTGCGATCTCGAGGTAGATCAACTCTTGTAAACCCTATATTCATCAAGATCAATGAAGCGGGAAGTAGAGTATTACCTCCATTAAGAGGGCCCGAACCTGGGTAAACATCGCGTCCCCTGCCTCCTGTTACCTTTGATCCTCAGACGCATGGTTCGGGACCCCCTATGCGAGATCTGCCGGTTTTGACACCGACAATGCCTCTTTTCTGGAGGAGACTCATGAAGGATGTACTGGGCTAGGAGTACGGAACCATGAGGGTACTTTGATTCGCGCTCAAGCTCTATGGTATGAGTCTGGATTATCACCAATGGTGATGGAGGCTTATGCAGTGAGAGATGGGGTCCAACTAGCTTATGAGTTGGGTTATAGAAAAGTTATCATTGAAACTGATGCTAAACTAGTGGTCGATCAGTGGAAGACTCCAAGGATTGATCGCTCGGAGATATATACTACGATAAATGAAATTCAAGAGCTTTGTGGGAATTTTGAGGAATTCCATTTGATTTATACGGCTAGAGAAGTGAATGAGCTAGCGCATCTTTGCGCTAAACACTATAGTGCTTCTAGGAGGCGATGCTTATGGATTAATTATATTCCTACCTTCCTCGCGGCTTGTGTGCGGTAGGAGTGTAATCATGTCGATTGATTAATGTAGCTCATGATTCTCAAAACAAAAAAGGAGGACCCTGGCCCGGCGTGTGTGTCCGGGCTCCGGCCACGGCCACCGCGGGCCACCTCTCCTCACTCCCAGCCTCCTGGGCACCTTCCCCCGTGTCGCAACCACTCCCACCCATTCCCGTCCTCCCTGAACCATGGTCCCACTCCCAGTGCGCAGGAGAGGAGAAGCTGGGTGCCTCCTCCGTCGGTCGCCTCCAGCCAACGAGCGGCGCGGTTCACGACCCGGACTTGGGGGCGCATCTTCAGCCCTCAATCAAGGTATACATACCTATCTGCAACCCTCAAGGATCTCAAAAAAGAAAAAATCTGCAACCCTCAATCACGTTGACTCCGACCGCAAGGCGGCAAGGGGCAGGGGAATTTCCCGCAGTGGGATTCTGAATAACAGTAATTTAGTTCCGCACTTTCATCCGATGACAAAGTAGTGGTGCCCGGAATGGTTTTTCAATTGTTTTTTAATTGTTCAGAATAACAATATTTTTTTTTCTAATTTTGTGACCAACAATTTCATTTGTAACTTTCACTGTTTGGGCTTGGACCGGACATAAGGACTTGGTATACACGACACACACACTCTCAGAAAAAGATGTGAATATTTCTCAAAAGAAAGATGAGAATAATAAGATTTAATAACGACTTGAGATGATGAGTGGAAGAAGGTTGAGCCACAGGGAAAGCCGCTTACTCAGGTATGGTTACGATTTTCCAGGGCCCCCTCGAAGCCGATGCAGGATGCTCGAGTCGTGGCTAGCTTGGGTATCATGCTTGGGAAAACTGAGAGAGTGGATATGGCCTTTACCCGAGCTCACGGTGTGGCCCGACTACTGGTGAGTGTTCTGGACATTGAGTTCGTCCCTGATGTGGTTAAGTGGACATATAGGGGGCAGATTTTCAACCTCGACATTGAGTTTGAGGATGCCGATCTCTTCGCTGAGGCTATCAATGGGACTGATGTAGATATGCACGAGGGTGATGACAGCTCGGGTGCCAAGGAGGCACAGGTTGATGACGCTGGACGAGAGTTGTCCAATGGATCAGGCCCCATTACTCAGACGCTCGGGGACGGGATGACACCATCCTCTTCGGTGCCTATGAGTTCTCTGACGTTTGGGTCGTTTGAGCCAGCTTCTGCTCCTCCCAGACTCTAGAGTGACCAGGTGGAGTCCTATGGCGTGTTTGAGCGCAAGCTACCTACCTTGGAGGTTGATGCTACTGATAGCCCCGTGCTCGGAGGCTTGGAGGGGAGTATCTCGGTGACAACTTCAATCGGGGGAGGGGAGGCGGAGTTTGGGCAGGTGGCTTCTCTTTCTCCCACTCTCCCCGCGGTCTCACTTCGGGAGACAGAGTCAACTTTGGAGGTTGTCCATAGGGGAGGGAGTTCGGGGTAGGTGGCCTCGGCTCTTTCTCCTCCCCTCGCGGCGCCGGAGCTGCAGATGGCGGCTGTGCTTAAGGAAGGCAGTCCGGGGCAGGTGGCCTCGACCCCCTCGTCCCCTCTGGCAGCTAGGGAGGCCGCATCCCCTATGGCGCCGGTGACCCCCTCTAGCCAGAGGGCTGGGGCGGGAGGAGTGTACGGGTAGGCGTCCCTCGAGCTTCCTTCTCCCGGCGCGCCGGCGTCCTAGGGCTTCGGTTCGAGGTAGATGTCAGTGGGGCCGACGAGATCCCCGCCGCTCCCCCCGGCAGCTCCTGCCGAATCTTCGAGGGGTGCAGCTTTGCGGTGTGCTAGGGTGAGGCCGGTGGCTTTACTCCGAGTGGGGTCACTCGGGAGGAGGTCATCGCTTTTGGAGGGATTCCGGATCCGGTCTCTGCGGGGCGACGGATGAGCTTCTGTCTCCAGGATCATCCGGAGGTTGATGACATGCAGCAGCGGTGCGCCATGAGGGCGGCCAAGCTTCTTGACATTGAGGTCACTACTGGTATGTCGGTCAACACTTCTAATTCCATTCTGCATTTTTCTGATAATGAGATTATTAATAATGCATATCAATTAGGAGTTTCACTAGGTAGTAATGATAGTGAAATTTCCAACTCTGTTAATGATCTCCTAGATTTGGAAGCGGAACGCGCTTTAGAAATGATTCAAAACTTAGCAGCGGTAAAACCCATGAATGATGCAGATATCGATGCGTTGGGGGTCAGGGTGCTCGATAATTTTTGTGCGGATCTTGCACCATCCATTCCTGAGTCAGAGGAAGAGGATGACACTTTTGAGGCTGCAGTAGTTCGATCCACTGAGCCCGGTTATGAGGACCGCGTGGAGGATCAAAACAAACCTAAACGCAAGTGGAAGCGGAAGATCTACCTTCTTCAGCGGTGCGTAGGAGTGCTAGGATCCGTACTACTAAAAAATTTCATGATGAAATATGAAAGGAATCTTTTGGAATAGCAGAGGTCTGAAAGACATGGCTAAAAGAAGGTTTATTGCAGATGTGTCTATCGAGCATAGGTTGGATTTTATTGCTCTCTTGGAAACTGGTAGAGATAATTTTTTGCCCCAGTTTCTTAGTACTTTATCGGGAGGTGTCGATTTTGATTGGCACTGCCTGCCTCCGAGAGGAATATCGGGTGGGATCTTACTTGGAGTGAGATGTGATTCGCTGGAAGTCCAAAGTGTAGTGATGGGAGATTTCGCAGTTAAGTTTCGGGTTAGGTCAAAGGCTGATGGGTTTAATTGGGCTCTGGTGGTGGTTTATGGTGCCGCGCAGCCCGAGCTCAAACCAGAGTTCTTGGTGGTTCTTGTTCGAATTTGCGGCTCTGAGCAGCTCCCAATTCTGGTTGGGGTGATTTCAATATCATTACGAGGAGAGAGGAAAAGAACAATGATAACTTCGACGGTAAGTGGTCGTTTATGTTTAATACCATTATTGAAAGCTTGGATCTGAGAGAGATAGAGCTTTCGGGTAGAAAATTTACCTGGGTTAATGCTTTGCCAAATCCGGCGTTTGAGAAGCTGGATCGAGTCCTAACGAGCGTTGAATGGGGACATAAATTTCCTTTGGTAATGGTCCAGGCACTTTCGCGTTGAATTTCTGATCACACGCCTTTATTTGTGGACTCGGGTGAGCCAACCCACATGGGGAACAAGAACTCCTTTTCATTCGAGCTGGCATGGTTTGAATGAGAAGGCTTCTTGGATCTGATAGCCAGGGAATGGGCTAAGGATGCAGGAGGTAGGACCTCGGTTGAGCCCTGGCAGAATAAGATAAGGCATTTGAGAAGTTTCTTGCATGGGTGGCTAAGCATCTTAGTGGGATTTATAAGGTCTAAAAGGAAAGGCTCTGTACACTTATTCAGTCCCTAGATTTAAAAGCCGAGTACACAATTTTGCAAGCCACGGAGCTTCATGCTAAATTGGAGGCGGAGATGAGGTTGAAAGAGCTTCACCGTGAAGAGGAATTAAAGTGGGCGCTGCGGGCTAAGGTTTGCAAAGTTATCCTAGGGGGATGCGAACACTCAATTCTTTCACATGATCGCTAATGGCAAGCACAGAAAGAAGAGAATCTTTCAGCTTGAACAAGATGAAGGAACGATTTTAGGACAGGAAAACCTAAAATTATACATAACCGAATACTACAAGCAGTTGTTTGGGCCTCCGGAGGATAATTGTGTATCCCTGGATGAGTCCAGGATTGAGGATGTGCCTCAACTTACTGCTGATGAGAAAGATATTTTGATTGCCCCGTTTTCGGAGAAAGAGGTGTTTGAAGCCATTACACAGATGAAAAACAATAAGGCCCCAGGGCCGCATGGATTTCCGGCGGAATTCTATAAAAAGTGTTGGCATATTATTAAGGGGGATTTGCTACCAATGTTCCATGATTTATTCTCTGGACAGTTACAGTTATTTCACTTGAATTTTGGAACAATTACATTGCTTCCTAAGAAAACAGAGGCTGTGAGAATTGAGCAGTTCAGGCCGATCTGTCTTCTCAATGTTAGTTTCAAAATTTTCACCAAGGTTGGGACTAATGGGCTCACGCAGATTGCGCATTGATAACCCACAAGTGTAGGGGATCGCAACAGCTTTCGAGGGTAGAGTATTCAACCCAAATTTATTGATTCGACACAAGGGGAGCCAAAGAATATTCTTAAGTATTAACAGTTGAGTTGTCAATTCAACCACACCTGGATAACTTAGTATCTGCAGCAAAGTATTTAGTAGCAAAGTAGTATGATAGTAATGGTAACAGTGGCAAAGGTAAAGATAGCAGTTTTGTAGTAATTGTAACAATAGCAACAGAAAAGTAAATAAGTGAAGCACAATATGTGAAAAGCTCGTAGGCATTGGATCAGTGATGGATAATTATGTCGGATGCGATTCCTCATGTAATAGTTATAACATAGGGTGACACAGAACTAGCTCCAATTCATCAATGTAATGTAGGCATGTATTCCAAATATAGTCATACGTGCTTATGGAAAAGAACTTGCATGGCATCTTTTGTCCTACCCTCCCGTGGCAGCGGGGTCCTAGTGGAAACTAAGGGATATTAAGGCCTCATTTTAATAGAGAACTGGACCAAAGCATTAACACATAGTGAATACATGAACTCCTCAAACTACGGTCATCACCGAGAAGTATCCCGATTATTGTCACTTCGGGGTTGTCGGATTATAACACATAATAGGTGACTATAGGCTTGCAAGATAGGATCAAGAACTCACATATATTCATGAAAACATAATAGGTTCAGATCTGACATCATGGCACTCAGGCCCTAGTTACAATCATTAAGCATAACAAACTCATAGCAACATCAATCTCAGAACATAGTGGATACAAGGGATCAAACCCTAACAAAACTAACTTGATTACATGGTAAATCTCATCCAACCCATCACCGTCTAGCAAGCCTACGATGGAATTACTCACGCACGGCGGTGAGCATCATGAAATTGGTGATGGAGGATGGTTGATGATGACGACGGCGATGAATCCCCCTCTCCGGAGCCCCGATCGGACTCCAGATCATCCCTGCCGAGAGATATTAGGGCTTGGCGGCGGCTCCGTATCGTAAAACATGATGAAACTTTCTCTCTGATTTTTTTCTCTGTGAAACGGAATATATAGAGTTGGAGTTAAGGTCGGCGGAGCAGCAGGGGGCCCACGAGACACGGGGGCGCGCCCAGGGGGAGGGGGCGCGCCCCCACCCTCATGGACAGGGTGTGGGCCCCTGGCCTTGATTCTTTCGCGAGTATTTTTTATATTTTCCAAAAGTTAACTCCGTGGATTTTCAGGTCATTCCGAAAACTTTTGTTTTCTACACAATAAACAACACCATGGTAGTTCTGTTGACAACATCATCAGACCGGGTTAGTTTCATTCAAATCATGCAAGTTAGAGTCCAAAACAAGGGCAAAAGTGTTTGGAAAAGTAGATACGTTGGAGACGTATCAACTCCCCAAGCTTAAACCTTTGCTTTTCCTCAAGCAATTGAGTTGATAAACTAAAAGTGATAAAGAAAAACTTTTACAAACTCTGTTGCTCTTGTTGTTGTAAATATGTAAAGCCAGCATTAAAGTCTTCAACAAAGATTATGAACTAACCATATTCACAATAACACTTAGGTCTCATGTTTACACATGTCAATAGCATAATCAGCTAGCGAGCGATAATAATAAAACTCGGATGACAACACTTTATCAAAACAATCATAATATGATATAACAAAATGGTATCTCGCTAGCCCTTTCTGAGACCGCAAAACATAAATGCAGAGCTCCATTAAAGATCAAGGACTGACTAAACATTGTAATTCATGGTCAAAGAGATCCAGTCAAGTCATACCCAATATAAACTAATAGTAATGCATGCAAATGACAGTGTGCTCTCTAGCGGGGGCTTTTTAATAAGAGGGATGATGACTCAACATACAAGTAAATAGATAGGCCCTTCGCAGAGGGAAGCAGGGATTTGTAGAGGTGCCAGAGCTCGATTTTAAAATAGAGATGAATAACATTTTGAGCATCATACTTTCACTGTCAACGCAACAACTATGAGATGGCGATATCTTCCATGCTACATACATTATAGGCGGTTCCCAAATAGAATGGTAAAAGTTTATACTCCCCCACCACCAAGCATCAATCCATGGCTTGCTCGAAACAACGGGTGCCTTCAACTAGCAACAGCCCTGGGGGAGTTTTGTTTAACTATTTTGATTTGCTTTGATCTTTTTGATCATGGGACTGGGCATCCCGGTTATCAGCCATTTTCTCGTGAATGAGGAGCGGAGTCCACTCCTCTTGAGAATAACCCACCTAGCATGGAAGATACAGACAACCCTAGTTGAAACATGAGCTGTTCGAGCATACAAAAGAGAATTTCATTTGAAGGTTTGGAGTTTGGCATATACACATTTACTTGGAACGATAGGTAGATACCGCATATAGGATGGTATGGTGGACTCATATGGAATAACTTTGGGGTTTATGGAATTTGGATGCACAAGCAGTATTCCCGCTTAGTACATGTGAAGGCTAGCAAAAGACTGGGAAGCGACAAAATGAGAGAGCGACAACAGTCATGAACATGCATTAAAATTAATTTACACCAAGTGCAAGCATGAGTAGGATATAATCCACCATGAACATAAATATCGTGAAGGCTATGTTGATTTATTTCAACTACATGTGTGAACATGTGCCAAGTCGAGTCACTCAATTCATTCAAATGAGGATACCATCCCATCATACCACATCACAATCATTTTAATAGCAAGTTTGCACGCAAGGTAAACCATTATAACTCATAGCTAATTATGCATGGCATAAGCAACTATAATCTCTAAATGTTATTGCAAATATGTTCACTTCATAATAGGATGAATCAGAAAGAATGAACTCATCATATTTACAAAAACAAGAGAGGTCGAGTTCATGCCAGCTTTTCTCATCTCAATCAGTCCATCATATATCATCATTATTCCCTTTCACTTGCATGACCAAACAGTGTGTACAGTAATAATAGTGCATGTGCATTGGACTAAGCTGGAATCTGCAAGCATTCAATTCAAGAGAGAAGACAAGGTAATATGGGCTCTAAGTTAAATCAAAAATCATGCATATGAGAGCCACTAAACATTTTCAATATGGTCTTCTACTCTCGACCCCCAAAGGTAAGAAAGAAGATAAAACTATTTACACGGGAAAGCTCCCAACAAGTAAAAGAAGAATGAGAAATCTTTTTGGGTTTTCTTTTTAATTACTTCTACAAGCATGGAAATTAAACTAACTAATTTTTTTTGTTTTTCTTAAGGTTTATCAAACACACAAGAAGAAAGCTAGAAAAAGAAATTAAACTAGCATGGGTAATACAATGAAAGAGTATGAGCACCGACAACTAGAATAGTGTGTGAACATGAATGTAAAGTTGGTGAGAAATACGTACTCCCCCAAGCTTAGGCTTTTGGCCTAAGTTGGTATAATGCCAAGGACCGCGGCTACTCTCCCCGATGTACTGAGGAGTGTCGTCAGGATACCACTGGCTAGCAATCGCCTCTAGATCACACTGATAAGATGATGGACAATAAGGGTCCAGTGGAGGTTCCGGCTCAGGCTCTCGAGCAGATGCCTAGCCTCGATGAGCGTACACCGCTTCCGGCAAGACAAGGTAATTATCTGCAGTTAAATCAAACAACAAAGGCGCAGGCAGGATAATAATCTCATTGTGTTTCTTATTAAATCTCAGGTAATACAGGAGCATTTTATCATCCTTGTGAACAATAAACTCATCCGCTACCATGCTCCTGTAATCTAAAAGGGAAAAAGGCAGCCTTATCTCCTCTTTCTCATAATGTCTAATAGGTATCTCAAAATGTTTAGCAAGCTGTGCAGCATAGATACCTCCAAAGATGGGGCCCTTTGTATGGTTCAGGCTTAGCCGTTTAGCAATAACGGCACCCATACTAAAACTATTATCACCAAACAAAGCATGGAACAGAATAATAATATCAGGAACACTGAAGTTTCCACTATTTCCACGACCAATTAAGCATCGACTAGCAAATATGGCAAAGTAGCGTAAAACAAGAAAATGTATGCTAGTGATTCTCGCATTGGAACCCTTCTTTGGATCCCCTACAGTAATAGTGTTAACAAAGCCATCCACATCTTTACGATGTGGTTCATCTAAACTGCCCTCAAAGGGTATTCTACATACCGCTAGGTATGAAAACGGCGCGGAAACGGACGGAACCGGGTGCTATCATATTTGTTTTCATATTTTTTTGCAGAAGCGGAAACGAATACAGAATCCCCGGAAACGAATACGGAAACAGATAGTACCGGAAACAGACACGAAGCGAATACAAAGCGGACACGGAAACAAAACTGTGTGTTGACCGGAACTTAAAACCCCCCTTGAATCATAAAGAAATACAGACAAAAAGCAAACAAATTTATGGAATTTTTCACATGGCTACAAAATAATATAGTTGTGATAGCAACAGGGTAGTATTGTAGTAACACATGACAATTCCGTATAGGGTCTAGTTGAGTGTGTGGTAGTAAAAGTTGGTCCTCAAATGATCTATTCTTCTCATTCTACTCACTGTGTCATTGTGTGTTGTTTGGTCAATGGGCCACAAAGTAACCATGGGCCTATAGTAGAAATGGAAACTCCATATTCACGGAAACGGAAAGTTCCGTTTCCATGTCTGTTCCACCGGAAAACACCATTCCGTTTTTGTGTTTCCGTTTCCGCATAAAAAATTTCATTTCCATTTCCGTTTTGCAAATTTCCGTTTCCATTTTCATATTTCCTCTCCGTTTCCGTTTTGCCTTCGGGAAAACAGAAACTTTCCACTCCATTTTCATCCCTACATACTGCGCAAAAATTACGTAAAAGACATTTCCTTGAATTCATCATATAAATGAAATGATACCGATGGAGGTGAATTCTTGGGATGATAATAAAAGTTTTGCACGAAAGTATTGGTGAGTAAGAGATACTGATCGATCCGGTCATGGAGGAAGTCGGTGAGGCCCGCATTTTCAATCAAAGAATAAAAGTCTTCATAAATCCCGGCTTCCCTCAAGAAATTATCACAAGGCCATTCACACGGTCGTACTTCCGCTACGCGAGGAAGATTATACTTGGCCTTTTCCTTCTCTTTAGCTTGTTTATCCTTGGAACCTTGGCTAGAAGAGCCCCTCAATAATATTCTCATCATTTTCTGAAAATTTCTGAAATTTTTAGTAACTTCAAAATAAAAGTGAATCAAACTAAACAAGATTGGTAGCAACTACTCCCACAAGTGCCTAGAGCCTATATCATGCATTAGAATTACTTGGGACCTCATAAATTTGACATGCAAGCTCAAGAACAGGGTCACCTATGCAGCAAAAATTTGCAATGAATAAAGCACTAGAACAAAAACTAATTGGACCAATGGAGGAGTCACATACCAAGCAACAATCTCCCAAAGTAGTTTTGTGAATGGAGCTTTGAGCAAGGAGATCGAAAATCGCAGCAAAATGAGCTAGAACTTGTGCTTGAGCTGGATGGGGATATTTTTGGGAAGAAGATGGAGTGTGTGGGTGTAGGAATAAGTGGAGGTGGGCCACTGTGGGCCCACAAGACAGGGGGCGTGCCCAGGGTGTGTGGGCGCGCCCTCCACCCTCGTGGCCAGGTGCTTGCCCCCCCTGCAGTGTTCTCACTGCCTAAAATCCTCAAATATTCCATAAAAATCATACTAAATTTGCAGGGCAATTGGAGCACTTTTATTTTCGGGATATTTTTTATTGCACGGAAAATTTAGAAAATAGACAGATAATACTATTTTTGCTTTACTTATTCTAAATAACAGAAAGTAAAAAGAGGGTACAGAAGGTTGTGCCTTCTAGTTTCATCCATCTCATGATCATCAAAATGAATCCACTAACAAGGTTGATCATGTCTTGTTAACAAACTTATTCCGAATAACACGGAACCAGAGAAATTTTGAATAACACTAGGTTACCTCAACGGGGATATGCACATCCCCAACAATAAGAATATCATATTTTTTCTTGATAGTAGGAAGAGGAAATTTGAAACTTCCAATAATGATAGTTGGAACTTTTCCAATTGAATTGATGCTATGAACTTGAGGTTGTTTCCTCTGAAAGTGTACCGTATGCTCATTACCATTAACATGAAAAGTGACATTGCCTTTGTTGAAATCAATAACAGCCCCTGCAGTATTCAAAAAGGGTCTACCAAGGATAATCGACATACTATCATCCTCGGGAATATCAAGAATAACAAAGTCCGTTAAGATAGTGACATTTGCAACCACAACAGGCACATCCTCTCAAATACCGACAGGAATAGCGGTTGATTTATCAGCCATTTGCAAAGATATTTCAGTAGGTGTTAACTTATTCAACTCAAGTCTACGATACAAAGAGAGAGGCATAACACTAACACCGGCTCCAAGATCACATAAACCAGTTTTAACATAGTTTCTTTTAATGGAGCATGGTATAGGTGGTACCCCTGGATCTCCAAGTTTCTTTGGTATTCCACCTTTAAAAGTGTAATTATCATGCATGGTGGAAATTTCAGCTTCCAGTATTGTTGGGGATATAACTACTGAGTGTAAACCGCCTAGGAGGGGCCGGTTCACGCTCATCCATATTGAAGCCCATAAAGATAATAGAAGATGGCGCTCTACTAGTAAAGCTTAGAGGCCTAGAGCCCAAAGGCGGATTAGGGCCCATAGTTGTAAACCGCCACAGTTGTATAACTTGTATTGTAAGTTAGGGAAAGGAAGAGGACGAGCTGGACACTTGTATGAGCCAGCCTTGGAACTCTGTAAACCGGCGGGGTGTCAACCTGTGTATATAAAGGGACGACCAGGCGGCGGTTCAGGGACAAGAAACAACCACTCGAGACTCAGGAAAAGCATATTCGCTCCCTGGTCATCGAAACCCCAATAATCCCATCACAACTAGACGTAGGCTTTTACCTTCATTGTAAGGGGCCGAACTAGTATAAAACTCTCGTGTCCCTTGTTCCGGTTTAACCCCTTTAAGCTAATCTCGTTGCGATGGCTCCATGACTAAGTCCTTCTGCTAGGACATCTGACGTGTTAATTCCACGACAGTTGGCGCCCACCATGGGGCCATCGCACGATGGTTTCGAGTTCTTAAAGGGCAACTTTGACGGACTCAAAGGGTACGCGGTTGGCCGGATGACCAAGAGTCGTCGCGGCAAGGTCTACATCGACGACGCGGGCTGGGGCCCCGAGGCCGGCTCAATCGAGTACGGGTACCGGGTCCCCTTTGGCGGAAATCACGTTTTCATCGGCAAGATCGACGAACCGGGCCCTGAGCTGGACATCTCCACCTACCTCATCGAAATGGCTCAGCGTGCAAGTCCTGCCCGAGTTCGGCCTGCCATGAGGCGTGCATTCGTAGGGTTCATCCATGGTGTGGAATCTGAACCGGTGTCCGACGGTGAGACGGCCATCTACTCAGATGGCGAATCATCCACTGGCGAAACCGAGTCATTATACCAATTGCAAGATGGTCGGGTTGGGGGATATTCAGATGGCGATAGTATTCCGGGCCCCTTTGAACCACCAAACTGGGTTGCAATCTTCATGGCCGGTACGCAACCCACCGTGCAATCTTCATCTACAGCAGCAATGATCTCCGGATTGGCAGCCGCGGTAGGAGGACCGGCGCGCCGTCCGACTCAAGTTCTTGCCGGTTTGCTGGACGCCTTGACGGCATTGTTGACCACAGCAGTCACCCCGGAGACCCAATTACAGCATAATGCAGATGTCACAAAGTGTCACGCCCAAGATGTGACCCTATCCTAAAGGAACTCGAAGGTCCCACCAAGGATAGAAGCGCATCTTGAAGACGCTTTTGCAAGGTGGATATCATTACATCAACATTACATAATAGATAGGGATACATACATAAGGCATACAATGCCACACGAATACAACATCATCTTACATAAGAGCACCATCCATCTACGGATGAAACACAAACAGAAACTCAAACGACATCCACCCTGCTAGCCCAGTCTGCCGACCTGGAACCTATCCCCTGATCGCAGAAGAAGCAGAAGAAGAACTCCAAAACAAGTAAACATCGCTCTCGCGTCAAGATCATCGCATAACCTGTACCTGCAACTGTTGTTGTAGTAATCTATGAGCCACGAGGACTCAGCAATCCCATTACCATGGGTATCAAGACTAGCAAAGCTTAAAGGGAAAGGAAGGGGTAAAGTGGTGAGGTTGCAGCAGCGACTAAGCAATGTATGGTGGCTAACATACGCAAATAAGAGCGAGAAGAGAGCAAATGGAATGGTTGTGAAGCTAGCAATGATCAAGAGGTGATCCTGAACTCCTACTTACGTCAAACATAACCCAAAACCGTGTTCACTTCCCGGACTCCGCCGAAAAGAGATCAACACGGCTACACACGCGGTTGATATGTTTTAATTAAGTCAAGTGTCAAGTTCTCTACAACCGGATATTAACAAATTCCCATCTGCCACATAACCGCGGGCACGGCTCTCGAAAGTTTATAACCCTGCAGGGGTGTCCCAACTTAGCCCATGATAAGCTCTCGCGATCAACGAAGGATATTCCTTCTCCCAGGAAGACCCGATCAGTCTCGGAATCCCGGTTTACAAGACATTTCGACAATGGTAAAACAAGTCCAGCAAGACTGCCCGATGCGCCGACATCCCGATAGGAGGTGCACATATCTCGTTCTCAGGGCAACACCGGATGAACACTACCTACAACTAAAACTAGACCTCAAGTTTCCCCGGGGTGGCACTGCAAGTGGCTCTACTTCAGACCAACACTTAGAGAAGCATTGGCCCAGGGGGGCTGAATAAAGATGACCCTCGAGAGAGCGACTCCCAAGGGAAAAGTAGGTGGTGGTGAGGCAAATGGTAAAACCAAGGTTGGGCCTTGCTAGAGGAGTTTTATTCAAAGCAAACTGTCAAGGGGGTCCCATAAATCACCCAACCACTTAATGAACGCAAAATCCGGGAACATAATATCGATATGACGGAAACTAGGGCGGCAAGAGTGGAACAAAACACCAGGCATAAGGTCGAGTCTTCCACCCTTTACCAAGTATATAGATGCATTAATTAAATAAGAGATATTGTGATATCCCAACCAAAATCATGTCCATCATGGAGCAATCTTCAACTTCACCTGCAACTAACAACACTATAAGAGGGGCTGAGCAAAGCGGTAACATAGCCAAGCAACGGTTTGCTAGGAAGGGTTAAAAGGTTAGAGGCTGACATGGCAATTTGGGAGGCTTGAAGAGCAAAAGATAGGTAGTGCAGCAAAGTGATAGAACGACGCAACTAGCATAGCAATGATAGTAGTGAGATCCAAGGTGACGGTCATCTTGCCTGAAATCCCGCAAGGAAGGAGAACGAGTCCATGAAGAAGACGAACGGACGTAGTCGAACGAATCCTCACAACTTCGGAACGAAACCGAAGCTAATGAGAGAAGCAAACCGGAAAGGAGGAAACAACATGGTAAACACACAAGCATAATGCACAATCAAGTATGACGCATGTTCGGTTTAATGAGGCATGGCATGGCAAAGTGCAACAAACAACACTACAATTTAAGTGGAGCTCAATATGCAACGAGTTGCATATTGACAAAACACCACATGCAATTATTTAGTTTGATCTCGTTATAAGCTACTCAACAATATTAAATGTTGTTAAACATGGCAAGAGGTGAAGCATAATTAAACTACCTATCTAGGCAGGTTTAAATGAGCCCGGAACAACAAACAACAATTTCCGGAAAATCCTCATATGCAATTTATGAATTTGCTACTGTTCTGCCCTAAACCATATTTTAATGTTGTTAAACAATAAAACAAAGTGCACCATGTTAATCTAGGCATTTTTTTCACCCCATTTACATATAAAGTTGATTAAAATTGGAGCTACGGTTATTTAGTTATGAAATTAATCATTTTAGCATATTATTTAAGAAAAATTAAACAAACAGCATTTTAAGCATTTTAAATATGGATGAAAGTGGCATATTATTAATCTACACAAAATTCTAAGCATTTTACATGTTTAAATCATTTTAATCCGATGCACGGTACATGAGTTATTATATGCATGATGCTTAGGGGTTTTTTCTGAAAACTGCAGTTCTTTGGAAAATAGACAAAATCGCAGACGGTAAAAAAAACATAACAGGGCCGAATCTGGCTGGGCCAATAGAGAGGAGGGGCTGGGGGGTTTCTCACCATGAGCCAAGGCCCAGTTGAGGAAGAGGAGGCCGGGCAGGCCAGCGCTGGGCCTTGGAGGCAACAGGCCGGCTGGGAACGCCTGGCGGGGCCTTGCTGCTGATGGGCTAGGAGATCGGGACGAGGCCGGCTTGGATCGAGGCTGCGGTCAACGCGATCAATATAGGGAAGCAGGGCGCGGTCCTCTACTCGACAGGGAGCAGAAGTAGAGCAGCGGTGCAGCTCAATCCGTCGAGGACGGGAGAAGGGGCGCTGGATCCGGGCGACGGCAGGAGGGACTTGGCGACGGCGAGGCAAGCGAAGGCGGCGACTGAAAGTGCTAGTATCGACTAGGGGGGTGAATAGGCGATTTTTATGAAAGTCTTCAAAACTTGAAAGTTTCGAAGACAAACAACAGAAATGACCTAGTTGATATGCAGCGGAAGATAAACTACCATAAGCAAGCCATAGTCAAGTATGCAATGATGTGAAAGTACAAGACTAATAGCAGCTAAGTAGTAAGGATCAGGATGGAAGATAGTATGAAGCCAATCAACAGTAGCAGTCAAACAATGAAGTCAAACAGATACACATATGGGTAGTGACTTCACGAAGACAAACTTAAGTAAAGGATGGAAAGGGATAGAACCAGTCACTTGTTGAAGACACAGGATTTGTTGGACCAGTTCCAGTTGCTGTGAAAACTGTACGTCTGGTTAGGGAGGCTGAGATTTAACTCAGAAGACCGTGTCTTCACCTTATTCCCCTTGAGCTAAGGACACCCAGTCCTCACCCAATCACTCTGGTAAGTCTTCAAGGTAGACTTCCAAACCTTCACAGACTTTGTTCACCCGGCGATCCACAATGACTCTTGGATGCTCAGAACATGACGCCTAACCGGCTGGAGGATACACAGTCCTCAAGTGTAATAATTCTTCAGGTCACACAGACAGGAAGACTTCAGTGATGCCTAACACTCTTTGGCTCTGGGTGTTTGGGCTTTGTCCTCGCAAGGATTTCTTTCTCTCAAATGCTTCGAGGTGGGTTGCTCTCAAAACGACAAAAGCCGTAAACTAACTCTGAGCAGCCACCAATTTATGGTGTAGGGGGTGGGCTATTTATAGCCACAAGGCAACCCGACCTGATTTGTCTGAAATGACCCTGGGTCACTAAGGAACTGACACGTGTTCCAACGGTCAGATTTCAAACACACGCGGCAACTTTACTTGGTCTACAAGCAAAGCTGACTCATCCAGCTCTGGATAAGATTTGCTCTCATTGTCTTCGCTCGAAGACATAGGATTTGGGTTGAGCATCACTTCAGTCACTCTGACTTAGTTCACTTGGACCCCACTTAACAGTACGGTGGTTCTGTCAGGACCCCGACTCGATGCCACATCGATCTAGCATGTAACACCTCATATCACTTTGCGGCCTCACGCACGGTATTCCCACGGGTGTCGCCTTACCTTTGCCCGGGACCGTTTGCGCCTTTTGGCACACGTATATGACAGTGTCGCTAGCATCCACATGATAAGGAGCCCGGGCTGACATGGCTAGTTGTAAACCCAAAGTGGCACAGACTTACAGGGACATGCATCCATGACCTAGCATCGAACGTGTCGGTCATCAGCGAGTGAAACCAGGCTGTAGCACTGGGCTAGCAGGACTCCAGTGAACTGGGCTGTAGCGGGCTAACAGGACTCCGGTATTCATCGCGTGACATTTCCCCGAAGGGACAGACACAGGAACGAAGAAGGACACATGCCGGCCAGCCTAAGTGTTCCGGAGCAGTAGCAAGCTACCATGGCTCGGTGGAAACACTAGGAGACATTTCCCCGTAAGAGAGGCTACTAAAGATAAACAACTAGATGGTCAGATCCCACACATACCAAGCATTTCAATAACATACACACAATATGCTCGATATGTGCAATACAACATGGCATCACAAAATGACTCTACGACTCAAGTAGTTTATTCAATAGGCTCCAAGGAGCGAGATATTACAAACATGGGTCTCATGACCCAACACTCAGAGCATACAAGTCAAAGCACACGCGGAAGCTATCATGTCTGAGTACAGACATCTATAAATGAAAAAGGCTGAGAAGCCTGACTATCTATCAGATCCTGCCGAGGGCACAAGATCGTAGCTGAGGTATCAAGCTAAACGTCGAAGTCCACGTGGAACTACTAGCGAGACCGAAGTCTCTCTGCAAAAACATAAAATAGGCAAACGTGAGTACAAATGTACCCAGCAAGACTTACATCAGAACTATCTACATATGCATCATTATCAACAAAGGGGATGGAGGGGTTTAACTGCAGCAAGCCAGCTTTGACTCAGTGGCTATCCTGAACTATGACTGCCAGTAACTCTTTTGAGGTGGCGCACACGAGTCCACATATTCACCATATCAATACACCACTATGGATCCGCTCCCGTCTCCCTACGAGAACGCCATCCATAGCACTCACGCTTATCTTGCGTATTTTAGGGTATCCACTTTCACTTGTCTATGAACTGATATAAGCAACCCAGAAGTCCTTTTCCGCGGACACGGCTATTCGAATAGATTAGGTTAACCCTGCAGGGGTGTACTCCTTCACACACGCTCTCACCACTTACCGCCGTTTACACGACATGTACTCGGCAACCTTCAAGCGGAAGCCCAACGTGGGTGTCGGCCACGGCCTGCCTAAACACTCAAGTCTCTAGTCCAGGTTTATCGCCTATTCGGGTTCCATCCATGAGGAGATCCGGCCGGAGTTTCGCTCACAGCCCCAAACGATGTGTACAGGGTTCCGTGACACCAAACGGGTGCCCGGTTTACCCGGCCACGTGCCTACCGTGTCACAGCCCACCCCTACGGTCAGCGCTACGCACGGCCTCCAGCATACTACAAACACCAGAAACTACTTGCAACTCCTGGACAGAGGACAAGGGTGATCAAGAAGCCGAGAGGGTCCATTGGTTTCGGGCCCAATGCGTGGTAGTAGCTGAATCATGGATCACAAACACAGAACTCAGTTCCTGAGGATGGCTGCAATGAGACAACCCACCATGTACTCCTACATGGCCTCTCACCGCTACCTTTACCAAATCATGTTCACACGCTTAGCTCACACACCGTAGGACATGTTCACACACCTCTGATTCATCCCCGATGATTCAGACCCGACTCAACTCTAAGCAGTAGCAGGCATGACAAACAAGCATGAATGAGTAGGCACAACAGGGCTCAAACAACTCCTACTCATGATAGTGGGTTTCATCTATTTACTGTGGAATGACAGGTCATGCAGAGGATAAAGGGGTTCAGCTACCGCAGCAAGTAACAGATGAATCGGTGTTGTCCTAATGCAGTAAAAGAGAGCAGGAGCGAGAGAGTAGGATTGTATCGGAATGAACAAGGGGGTTTTGCTTGCCTGGCACTTCTGAAGATAACATTGAGTCTTCATCAGTGTCAACGATCACATCATCGGTATCACGTCTATCGAGAGGGGACAAATACCGGCAAATACAGAAAAACACGATCAATGCAATGCACAATATGATGCATGCTATGACATGGCAATATGAATGTGTTTTGGGCTAATGCACCTAAAACCAGATTAAATGAAGTTGGTTTGAATCCAAGATTCAAATTCAAACTCCATATGTGAATATTTAAATGCCCTTTAATTGATTTGTGCTAAACAGTAACTATAAGTTGTTCTAACATGCATGAAAATGGTACAGATGGATTCCTTGAATTTTTCTGATAATTTTTCATATATAATTTATTTAATTTGGAGTTACGGTTAATTTTCTATGATTTATTAAAGTTTTGGCTATTTTCTGAAATTATTAAATCATTTAAGATTATTTAAATTCCAGAAAATACTTATTGCGTCAGCCTGACATCATCATGACGTCAGCAGGTCAACAGGGCGCCTCCAGGTCAAACCTGACCAGTGGGGTCCACTGGTCAGTGACCCAGAGCTGTTTAGTGTCAATGGCAGGTGGGGCCGGGTCAAAGGCCACGTCAGCAGAGTCAATGCTGACGGGTGGGGCCACTGGATTAGTTTAAAACTAAACAGAAACTAATCTATGATTAATTAGCAGGTGGGGCCCTGCTGTCAGTGTCTATTAAACTAACTAATATTTAGTTAATACTAATCCTAGCCTAATTAGCCGGGCGGGGCCCGC
>NC_057798.1:645900539-645926428 GCF_018294505.1 Triticum aestivum | reverse complement strand
AGAGAGAGAGAGGGGGGGGGGGTCAAACCCGGGTCAACTCGCCGGAGTTGACCCGCGGCTCGTCGCCGGCGAGGCCAGGGACGGCGGAGGGGGGTCGGAATTCCTCCTCCGGCGACCAAATGGCCGGCGGAGGGCAGCTATGTGACGCTGAAGATCCCGCGCGTCGAGTGGTGCGGTCAGTTAGACCGGGGGCGACCTATATCGACGGCGGCGAGCTCAAAGGAGGCGGCCGGAGTTCGGGCAACCGCAGAGATGGCGTTATAGGGCATGGCAGGGAGCACTCGTGGGTGTTTCGGGTTCGCAGGAGCGCGGTGAGCACGCTGGTGATGCTCGGGCGAGCGGACGAGCTCAGGAGCATGGAGCTCGTCGGCCGTGGCGGCGGCGAGCTTCGGCGGAGGTGGGGAACGGGGCTAGAGCAAGAACGTGAGCAGGAGAGGAGGGGGAATCGATCCAAGAGCTCACTGTGGTTACAGAGCGCGTCTCAGCGGGCTCGAGGGCGACCTGTCGGCGGTGAATCGAACGGCGACGACCTCCGGTGGCCGAGGAGGGGAACGGCGACGTGGGCGGCGATGCAGGGCGTCCGGGGCCTCGTGGCTTGGTGGAGAGGAAGAGGAGGTCGAGGCGGAGCCTCTGGGCTAGTCGGGGGAGCGAGGGAGGCCCGGTGGCCACGAGAGAGCTCGTCGGCAGCGACGGCTGCGCTCGGTACGAGAGGGAGAGAGAAACAGAGGAGGGGGAGAGCTCGGGAGAGAGTGAGGGACGGTCGGGGAGGCGCGTGGCGTCGTCCGGGGCGTCGCTGGGGAGGCCAAGGAGGAAGCAGGAGGTGGCTAGGGGGGGGAAGCAGGAGGTGGCCGAGGCGGCGTCGGCGAGCGCCACGCCTCGCCTCTGCTCGTCCTCCTGGCAGAGGAGGAAGAGGACAAGGGAGGAGGAGGTGGGCTGGGTCGGCTGGGGGAACTGGGCCGGCTCTGGTGGCTGCGCGGGTAAGGCCAGGTAAGTGGCCCAGGTGGCCTCTCTCCCCTTTATTTTTGTTCTGTTTTATTTTTTTCTATTTCTGCAATTTGTTTTTGATTTGTTTTAAATATCAAATCATTTTATAAAATCCTGGAAATAAATATGGGTGTTTTCTGAATTATTCCAGTGACCCTTATCAATTTTCAGAATTGTTGGAGCATTTAAAAATATTAATAGTATTTAAATGCCCCAATTCAAATACAATATGGATTATTCAAAAATCCATAATGGCCCAAAAATATTGGCATCATTTTTGGTAGAGGTTTTTCACCTTTGTCAAAAATCATGAACATTTTTGAAAGCCATTTGGACTTGCTTGAAAGTATTTTAGGTGAACCTAGTGAATTCCTTTAATGCTAGGGTTTGAGCAATCCCCATTTCAAGTTCATTCAAAAGTTAAACATGATGCACACATGAGGCTAGGCTAGAGCAATGCCAGAAGCTAGGGATGTGACAGGTTCCTATGACTCAACAAAGAAGAAAAGGAAACAACGAAACCACACAGTCTTAGCGCTCCATAGTCTTCACACAATGTCTTCTCATGTCATAGTCTTCAATATGAATATCTTATCATACCACCATTGTCTTCAATGTCTTCATACATTTTTAGGGGTCATCTCCGGTAGGTAAACCGAATCAATGAGGGACACTACCTGCGTTATCCTGCAATCCTCACAAACGCATTAGTCCCTCAACCAACTTTGTCGTCAATACTCCAAAACCAACTAGGGGTGGCACTAGATGCACTTACAATCTCCCCCTTTTTGGTGATTGATGACAAACTGGTTGAAGTTTTCAGCGGGGATAAAGTATGTGAAATTGTAAAGGATAGGGAATTGTCTTCATAAGTAGCAAGGTCTCCCCATGAAGATGTGCATATAAGTAATTTGCTTTTGGAATGCAAATGCACATGGCAGGTTGTACTTGTGGAGATCCGCTTCAACTTATGAAGATAATTCATCATGCATGAATTGATATAGCAAGTAGAATGACATGCATAATGAACAATGGACGTCTGCAGAATGATCTAAGTGCGGAAGTTATCATCACACATGTGGAATTTATCATCGCATCACAGTAAAGCAAATAAGTAGCAGACGACCATCAAGTTTAGGTGTTACAACTCAAAGAACCAACTGTCTTAAAAGGCAAGAGTTGTAAGCACGAGGCAAAATATAATGCAACCGCCCATATGAACCCGCTTGAAGACTATCAACTCATATGCTTCTCCCCCTTTTGTCAGTAAGGACCAAAAAGGTTTGAAGACATAGAGCATCTACTCGTTCGCATGAGCAGGTGAAGTAGCAGGGTTAACATTGTTGGTTGGTGGTGCAGACGAGCTTGGTGTAGTGTCGATGCGTGCAGTAGTAGGAGGTGGTGAAGTAGCATCATCTTCATCATCGATCACTCTTGCATTCATAGTTGCCGCGAAGGAAGAATAGTCAGAGTCTTCAAGAGATGGAGTTCGACGTAGGACAGCAGTCCGTGGAGGAGTGGTGTCAAACTGGAATCTTTCATTGAAGCCATCGTCTTGAAGATCTGCCTCAGCACTAAGCAGAGTCAAACTCTTCCATGATCGCCGGCAAGTTTCATGAGCAACAAAGGCATTCTTGGTGGCAACATTACGAATGCGATTGACATCCACCAAGAGGCTTTGCATCTGTCTCTTGAGCCAAAAGTGATGTTTATCTTGTTTCTGATGAAGGTCCAGAAGAAGTTCTCGGTCATTGAGAACGCGAGAACGCTTCTGACGCCTTTGGGAAATGGTGCTTTCAGTGGCTTCATTAGGTGCTTGATGAGGCAGACGAGTATTTCCAGCCAATGGATAGATTCGTGTTGCTGCTTGAACACCTTCAATGGGTCGAGTGAAGCTTTGGTGCTCGACATTCTGAAGACAAAGAGGCTTCTTGGCAGGGTCAGAGTATATGGCTTCAACTGACATATCAACCTCTGGTAAAAAGATCAAATGATTGCGAGCAGATGGCTGATAGTTGACAGTTGAGTGTGGCTTGATGAGGCACATGACCCATGGAGCATAAAACTTCAGACCAAACAGATCAGATCCAGAAGCAGCAAGTTGCCTGATGAAGAATTCTTGAGTATTGAAGCTAATGACATTGAGAATGTAGAAGACCAAAGTCTTCATGGCTCCTTCAAGTTTGGCCGCTGATGAATGTCCTTTGATAGGCCATAGAGTCCGCCTGATAATATGATATATTGTGCGTGGCAGATACTCAAGGTCTTCAACAAAGAACTTTGTTGGATATTCAGCGTCAGATGGCAAGGGCTTCATCATGCTCAACATCTGGCTCATGTTGGGTTCTGGCTTATGGAAGATGCTCTCCAATGCATTGCGGTGTAGCTGACAATCAGGTTCATATAGCTCTCCAGGAGTGGCTAGCCCTGTAAGCTCAATGATGTCAAGAGCTTTGGCTTCATGATGAACGTTTCCGGTCATCCACTCGAGGACCCATGTTTTGATATCCCTGTTGTAGCCGCGAATGTGTAGAGTAGCATAGAATTGAAGCAATAGCTCTTCATTCCAATGTTCCTTGTCAGTCACAAAGTTGAGCATACCAGCATCATGAAAGCAATCAAGTGCTTCTTCTAAGCACGGCATTCCAGCAATGGCTTCAGTGTCGAGGCGCATATGAGGGAAAATGCGGCCTTGATGATATAGAACGCAGGAGTAATAGCTTCGCTCTTGATAGCTCCAGAACCAATCTGATGATATCCTTGGTTTGGAGTAGGGGTTCTTGGTGCTGTCAAAGAAGGTATTGTGGCTTTTGAAGCCATTAGCATTGAAGGACCCTCGTGAGTTTGCAGTACCTGGAAACCTTGGCAGTCTTGGCTTGGGCTTATGGACCTGAGGCCTCTGCTCAACATGATAATCAAATTGAGGTCCAGAGGCAGTAGGCGGAGGTACCAGAATGGGCCATCGAACAGTGGTTAGCTGACCATGACTGTATGCTTGCTCAATTGTATGAGGCCTTGGTGGCGGAACAGGAGCAGTGGCAACAGCTGAGGCTTCAGGCTGCACAACAGGTGCTTCGGGAGCAGTTGCCTCATTAGCTTCTGGTGCAGTGGCCTCATTGGCTTCAGGCACACTGGTTGGTTCAAGCTCCACGTTAGTGTCAGCCATGACAACGTCATTGGCTTCATTGGCATTGGTGGTGGCAGCTTCAACATTTTCAACCTCCTCTTGATGAACAGGAGGGTCGGGCACTGGCATGTTCACTTCAGGAACAGCTTCTTCAATAACTGGGGGAGTAGGGACACGTATGTCTTCTTGATTCTCTTTGGCTGATGCAGCCGGAATGTCTTTAGCAGCTTGGGCTTCAGACATGGAGACATTCATAGTTGGAGTGGGTTCAGAAAATACTTGACGTGCAACAAGTTGGCGTTGCACTTCTCCTTCTGGAACGCTCGTCAGAGGGACTTGAGGCCTTTGTCCTTCGCGAAGCCTGTCAAGTGCTGGCAACGCTTTTGGAGATGGAGATGGCTGGGCCTCAAAGTCTTCATCTTCTTCTTGCACGGGTGGTGTAGCTTGTTGTTGTTGTTGGGGAGTACTTGGGGAGTCTTGTTGCTGTGGGTGATTAGCCCATGATGCATCATGAGCAATTGGCGTCAGAGGACGACCAATGCTGATGAGTTCGTTGTTCGTAAGAACAGGCGATGATACCATGTTGTGTTCGATCTGAGGAAGAACTTCATCATCTTCAACATTGTCAAGGTGACCAATGTCTTCAGCAGCGGTGGGTTCAGCTGCTGGAATGTCTTCAGCTTCATGAGCCTCTGAGGGAGCAGGCTCATGAACTATCATCTGTCTTTCTTGATGTTCAGACGCAGGGCGAACAACTGAGATGGGTTCAACAACCAAGGGCTCTGTAGGAGCAGCCCGATTTTTCTTGGTCTTGCGCTTCTTCTTGGAGGGAGCAGCATCAGAGGCTTCAGTATTCTTCCTCTTTCTGGCTTCAGCCTCGGCAGCCCTCGTCTTCTTTTGTTCTGAAGCGGTTGTGGTGACCTTTGGCTTCGAGCCAGTCATGCTACTTGGGAAGATAATGCGAGGGGCTTCTTGGCTTGAAGGTGCAGGCTGGTCAGCAGGAAGCTTCTTCTTTTTCTTTGCAGCCATCCTGGGGTCAATGCCAGGATGACCAAGTGACTTGCGCTTCTCGGCCTCATTGTAGGCAAGCACACACTTATCAGCCAAACTCTTCATACGCTCGCGAGAGCCTTGAGCTTCTTGGCGCTTCTTGAGAAAGGCTTCTTTGAGCTCATGCAGCATGACCTTGAAGTTTCCGACGTCTTGAACACTTAGCTTGGCAACGTGCTTCTTAAACTAAGCCTTTTCATAATCAATTTTGTTCTTTAGCTCAACAATGCGCTGAGCAAGAGCTAGCTCAGAAGCAATGTCGCCATTGAAGGCGACGCTGAGGCCAATGGGAAGTTGCAGATCATCAAAGCTGAGGTTTGGAGTATCAAACCACTCATCAATGAAGTTGTGAATGATTGCCACATCAAAGAGAGGCAAGTTGTTGAAGATTTCTGCTTCTTCCTTGCTCTCGATCAATTGCTCAAGGGCATCATCAGCAAGATCTTCATCACTAGATAGATCAATGGGATCTTCACGCAGAATAGTAGCAGGAGTCAAGGCTTGATCAGTATGCTGGACAAGTTGCTTTTTCTTCTCCGTCTTCTTGGAGATCCGGCATTGATCTTCAGACTGCACACTGGCTTCAGGAGGTGCAGTGGCCAGAGGCTTCGCATGTAAAGCTTTTGGAGGTGCTGATTTAGAATCCTTTAGCTTCTTATGCTTCTGTGGCTTCAGAGGAGGAGCTGGGGCTTCATCAGTGTCAGCATCATTATCAGAATGATCAACCTTGGCACCTTGGACCAGGATGTAAGTGATGAGGCCATCAAGGTTGGAGAAGCCAATAACATTTGGTTCCGCATCACGTGAGCCGTCAGCACGAGGAGCAGAGGGACTAGGGTTCTAGTCCCAATGACTTCTTGTTTTCCTTGGCCGAAGCCTTTGCATGCTGGAAGTTGCGCTTCAAGAGAGCATCATCACGACACCAGAGTAATGATGTGGGATCGGCATTCTCAGGCTGACGTCCACGGACCATGCAAGGATAGAAATCTTGTGCAATGGCTTCAGCTCTGTTCTTGGGTTGAAGGCCTCAATAGAGAATACCGCCCCAAGGACTCTTGATAGCATTCTTCTCTGCATATTCGTTGGTCACGAATTTGTACTTGAACCATTCTTCAGCCCAATAGCGTCGAATCCATTGGATTCATGTCTTGCGCTGATGATAAGTCTCTTCAGGATCTGTCTTGTAGAGCTCTGCTAGGTTATTAGGCAGATCTTTGGATGTTCCTTCTCTGCGCTGTCTGCCACCCTTCCTTGCTGATTTTTCTGCAGCCATGAACTTCAAACTGAATGGCTTCAGTACGTTCAAAGGCTTCAGAGACTTTCGCTTGCTGGTCAAACAGGATCTGGCTTCAAGAGAATTGATATGATGTTGTAAGTATTCTGCAAACGAATGCAGACTATGAGAACCAAGGGATTCTCCCACGGACATGTACCTGTGACAACATTAGAGATGCAAGGGAAGGGGAAGAGGTCATATGCATTCTCAGAAGATTTTGAAGATAAATCAGTTTGAAGACATTGACCTCATCATGCAAAGACATTCACTTATATAGGTGAGTTGGTTCCAGATTTGTACCAATCCGTGAATAAGTACAAGTGAGGAATCAAACTAGACAGGAAATCTAAGTGAATTGACTAGGCAGTATGAGATGCGGACAGAATAGATCTAACATTGAATAAGCTAAAACCACTTTCGGTAAACTGGATGAATCTTGAAGATCAAAAAGGCGGTAAAAATAGAGTTATAATTACCGCACGAAGAACTGCTAGATGGGATGAATAGGAGACCGAGCAGTTCAGCCCACCGTGCCCTAACTTGGCGATGGAGGACACCTACAGCGACGGTGGAGAGGACGATGTCCGCGGTCGGTGTGAGGACGGCGTCGGAGAAGTCGCGGCAGCTAAGCGCTTCATCACTGGCATCGTCAATAGCTAGCGGTGGCGCTAGGGTTTTGACGAGGTGGAGAGGTGGAAAAAGGATTTCTTTACCTTAGGGGAAAAGTATTTATAAGTAGGTGAGTAGCACAGCGCAATTACGCTGGTGCCCATGGCGGTTCACCTCTGAGGGGCACGTGGCAAGCATGCAACATACTCAGAGTTGTCCCACGTTCCCACGCCCGCCAGGCATGTTGGAGAGTTGTTACGGCCTCTCCGGATTTCAATAATAAAGATAAGTCATTTAAAACAAATTTAACGTTTGTCTCTTTGCCTTCTGCTGACTAGGAGGCAGAGAAGACATTTGACAGTTTTAATAGAATGCATATGATTTGGACAGATAGAGTTTGAGATAGAAAGCATAGAGAGGTTAGGGTCTGATCACATTCACTTAGTTCAAAAGATTCAACTTGAAGACATAGCTATAAGTGAATGTTGTAGAGGACAGAACACTAGTATATATATATATATATGCAATCAAATCATCATAGCACAGAAAATCATGAAGATAAATTGAAACTGAAGACAAACCAAATGTGAAGCCTTTGCAAAATTAGCGCCATGAGAGAAACACTTCAAATAGAGAAATTTGGTGGTGGCGTTACCCACCGTATCGGAAGTATTAGACCCAGACACAGCGCACAATTATCGTGGCGCTCCGAAGTCAAATTCCATGTTAATATATTCACACTCAGAGTGTAAATCTTCATTGATTGAAGATATACATTACTTTGTGTGTTGCACATCTAAGTCATCAACATGCATAAGTGTTAGGATGTGTGCCTGATCACAGGACATTAGAGGATTCCAAGATATTTAGCTCACACCGTAACTTGCAAAACCTTTTCTCGTCCAAGGGCTTTGTGAAGATATCTGCCAGTTGCTCTTCAGTGTTGACGTGAATGATATCGATATCTTTCTTCATGACATGATCTCTGAGAAAGTGATGATGAATTTCAATGTGCTTTGTCTTTGAGTGTTGGACTGGATTGTTGGCTATTTTGATGGCACTCTTGTTGTCGCAGAAGAGAGGTACTTGTTTCAGGTTGATGCCATAGTCCTTGAGAGTTTGCTTCATCCATAGAAGCTGAGCACAACAGGATCCAGCAGCAATGTATTCAGATTCAGCAGTTGAGAGTGATACACAATTCTGCTTCTTTGAAGACCAACAGACAAGTGATCGACCAAGAAAATGACATGTGCCTGATGTAGACTTGCGATCCACTTTGTCACCGGCATAATCAGCATCCGAGAATCCAACCAAATCAAATTTTGAGCCCTTGGGATACCATAATCCAAGTGTTGGGGTGTAAGCCAAATATCAAAGAATTCGCTTCACAGCTAAGTGATACGATTCCTTTGGTGCCGCTTGGAATCGAGCACACATGCAAACAGTAAGCATAATATCTGGCCTATATGCACATAGATAAAGTAAAGAACCAATCATGGAGCGGTATACCTTTTGATCGAACTCTTTACCATTGTCGTCGGGACCAAGGTGGTGTTTGGCTAGCATTGGCGTCGTGTAGCCTTTGCAGTCTTCCATTCCAAACTTCTTCAGACAATCTTTGAGGTATTTTTCTTGAGATATGAAGATGCCATTGCTTTGCTGACGAATTTGAAGACCAAGGAAGAACTTCAGCTCACCCATCATGGACATCTGATATTGCTCTTGCATCATGTATCCAAACTCATCGCTATACTTCTGGTTGGTGCAGCCGAAGATAATGCCATCCACATATATTTGGCACACAAACAGTTCGCCATCATATGTCTTCGTGAAGAGTGTGGGATCGAGGGATCCTGGTTTGAAGCCTTTGCTCTTCAGGAAGTCTTTGATCGTATCATACCATGCGCGAGGAGCTTGTTTGAGGCCATACAGTGCTTTGTTTAGCTTGTACACCATATCAGGATGTTTTGGATCTTCAAAGCCAGGTGGTTGAGCGACATATACTTCTTCTTCAATCTTGCCATTGAGAAATGCACTCTTCACATCCATTTGATATAGCAAGATGTTGTGATGATTTGCATAGGCTAGTAGTATGCGAATAGCTTCAAGCCTAGCAGCAGGAGCAAATGTTTCATCGAAGTCAATTCCTTCAACTTGAGTATATCCTTGAGCCACAAGACGTGCTTTGTTTCTGATGACTTGACCATGCTCATCTTGCTTGTTTTGATATATCCATTTTGTTCCAATAATGTTATGCTTGTGAGGGTCAGGTCGCTTGACAAGTTCCCAAACATTATTCAGCTTGAACTGTTGAAGTTCTTCTTGCATGGCTTGAATCCATTCAGGTTCCATAAAAGCTTCAGCAACTTTCTTGGTTTCTGATATTGACACAAATGAAAAGTTCCCACAGAAGTTTGCTAACTGTGTTGCTCTTGAGCGAGTAAGCGGACCAGGCGCATTGATGCTGTCAATTATCTTCTCGATCTGTACTTCATTTGCAACACGAGGATGAGCAGGACGAAGACTTTGCTCTTGCTGATCATTGTCATTATTGGGAGGATTGTCTTCGGTCTGAGCAGTGTCTTCAGGTTGATTTGGTGCTGAGATGATAAGTTCCTCTTTAGGCTGTGCTTCAGAAGGCATGATTTCACCAGTTCCCATCAGCTTGATAGATTCGCTTGGAGGAGCTTCATCTAGGGTACTTGGCAGGATTTCTCTTTGTGAACCATTGGTTTCATCAAATTTCACATCCACAGTTTCAACGATCTTATAGAGAAAGAGGTTGAAGACTCTGTAGGAGTGTGAGTCCTTTCCATAGCCAAGCATGAAGCCTTTGTGAGCCTTAGGTGCAAATTTTGACTTGTGATGCGGATCCTTGATCCAGCATCTAGCTCCAAATACTCTGAAGTAACTAACATTTGGCTTCTTGCCAGTAAGGAGCTCATAGGATGTTTTGTTCAGAAGCTTATGGATGTAGACACGGTTGATGATGTGACAGGCTGTATCAATAGCTTCATGCCAGAACTTTCTTGGTGTCTTGTATTCATCTAGCATTGTTCGAGCCATCTCAATGAGGGTTCTGTTTTTGCGCTCAACGATGCCATTTTGCTGAGGTGTGTACGGAGCAGAGAATTCATGAGTGATTCCCATTGTATCCAGATACAGATCAAGTCCTGTGTTCTTGAATTCAGTACCATTGTCACTTCATATGTGCTTGATCTTCACGCCATAATTGTTCATTGCTCGATTTGCGAAGCGCCTGAAGACATCTTGCACTTTAGTCTTGTAAAGAATTATATGAACCCATGTGTATCTTGAGTAGTCATCAACAATGACGAAGCCATAGAGACAGGCAGTTGTTGTGAGGGTTGAGTAGTGAGTAGGTCCAAATAAGTCCATGTGTAACAGCTCGAAGGGTTGAGATGTTGTCATGATTGTCTTCGACGGGTGCTTTGCCCTTGTCATCTTTCCAACTTCACAGGCACCACACAGATGATCCTTCTTGAACTTGACATCTTCGATGCCAATGACATGCTTCTTCTTGACAAGTGAGTGTAAGTTCCTCATGCCAGCATGTCCTAGCCTTCGATGCCAGAGCCAGCATTCTGAAGCTTTTGTGAGAAGACATACGGCAAGCTGTGGATCAAAGACTAGAGACTTGTCAGATTCCATTAGTACAAGGCAGCGATATTTTCCAAATAGCACAATCATGTTTAAGTCACAAAGCATTGAGACAGACATTAAGTTGAACCCAAGGGATTCAACAAGCATCACTTTATCCATGTGTTGATCCCTAGAGATTGCAACTCTACCTAGACCCAATACCTTGCTTTTACCAGTGTCAGCAAATGTGATTTGACTCTTGTTGGATGGACGTAAGGTTGAGTCCATGAGAAGACTTCGATCACCAGTCATATGATTAGTGCAACCGCTGTCAATAATCCATTCTGAAGCTTTTGGTGACATGCCCTACAGTGCAGTTAGGAGGATAGGCTTCACAAGGTATGTTGTGAAGCATAAGCATTTTACGCACACTAGGATTATCACAGCTTAGATCAAGATTAGAACACACAGTATGACAGATAAGAGATTCATATGTGGAATATATAGTAAGTCATTTTATCATGCGTCCCTTTATGTTTTAGGTCCCCAGCAATAATATCGGACGCCATTGATTGCTGGCTGGAGACCACATTCTGCAAAAGAGAGTTAATTCTTCTTCACCACCCACATTTTCAAGGGTGGCTTAGAAGCAATGAGTCTAAGTGCAGCATCTGAGAATTTCGGCTTTGAAGCCCTAGCAAATAGCCTTGCAGGAGATGAATGATACTCATGTGAATAAGCAGAAAAGTTCTTAGTTCTATGAACATAGCGGTTTGAAGACACATGCTCATATTCATGAGTCTGAGTATGATTTCCCTGCAAAACATTGGCGTTAGGGTGACTCAAGTGAGTCCTGTGTTGGTATGAAGCCGTTGGACCATACGATGCCTTTGGTCTGGGGTTTGTCTTCTTCCCTGGTGGTGTCATGATGACATTCACCGGAAGATTCTCAAGGCAGCTTTTGGGAACCCAGATCTTCTTCATAGGAGGTCCATTCCTGCAGTTAGTACCAATATACCTGGCAAACACTTCACCATTCTGATTTTTGAACAGTTTATAGTTTGCATCAAAGGATTCATCAATAATAATAGGATTAGCACAGGTAAATCCAGATAAGGTGGATGGATCCACTGAAGGTTCCTTTGCAGCAACCCATGTGGTTTTGGGATACTGCTCAGGCTTCCAGTAGGAGCCATCAGCATTCATTTTCCTCTCGAACCCAACACCCTCTTTCCTAGGGTTTTGGTTCAGAATCTGCTTTTTGAGGACATCGCAGAGTGTCTGATGTCCCTTCAAACTTTTGTACATCCCTGTTTCAAGCAATGTCTTCAACCTAGTATTTTCATCAGCAATACTAGTGGTATCCTCCGCAGAGGGGTTAGTAACCACATCAGTAGTTGAAGCCAGTGAAACAGCAGCAGCAGTGGAACATTCAGCAACAGATGTAGCGTTATCACGCTCAATGCATTTTAGACATGGTGGTTCAAATACATCCTGTGTAACGCTGACGTGTTGAGCAAGTAATGAATCGCGCCCCTTCTGAAGATCTTCATAATTCACTCTTATCTTTTCATGTTCTAGCTTTCTTTGAAGACATTCAGAAGAAAGCTTCTCATGATCAGACAAGAGAGCATTATGTTGATTTTGAAGGGCGTCAAATTTGGACTGAAGTCTCTGAAGACTCTCAGCCAATGCTTTTGACTGATCCATTTCTTCACCCAACATATCATCGCTCTTACTAAGCATGTTTTGAACCTTTTCCAAGGCTCTTTGTTGTTTAGTGGCAAGGGAAGCAAGTTTGACATAACTGGGGCCAAATTCATCACCTGATTCATCATCACTAGTTTCAGAGAGGCAGCATTCAGTTACCTTGTCACCCCCTGCCATGAGGCAAGGTGAAGATGAAGACGATTCAGGTGCAAAGGTCATCTCCTTAAGAGATTCCTTGTAGTCCTCAAACCAAGGATCATGACGAGTACGATGACCTTCATAGACCTTAGATAGCCGGTCCCAGATTAGCTTCGCGTGATTGAGGTGCATGACGTTCCTGAACTGATTTCGAGACAGATAGGAGCAGATGACATCCTTTGCCGTGAGGTTCAGTAAAGTGTACTTGCGAATGTCATCAGCATCCGCCATCTTGCATAGATTGGTAAGACCAATCTCAGTGACGGTCCACAGTTTGCTATCCATAGCCATGAGTGGCTTCTTCATCATGGCCTTCCATCAAGGATATTCATGACCGTCAAAGGTGGGGCAAGATACATTCCTCAATCCTGCAGTCGACATAGCTGAAACTCCAGGTGGTTAAACCGAAACACACAGAACAAGGGAGTACCTTGCTCTGATACCAATTGAAAGTGCTAGTATCGACTAGGGGGGTGAATAGGCGATTTTTATGAAAGTCTTAAAAACTTGAAAGTTTCAAAGACAAACAACAAAAATTACCTAGTTGATATGCAGCGGAAGATAAACTACCATAAGCAAGCCATAGTCAAGTATGCAATGATGTGAAAGTACAGGACTAATAGCAGCTAAGTAGTAAGGATCAGGATGGAAGATAGTATGAAGCCAATCAACAGTAGCAGTCAAACAATGAAGTCAAACAGATACACATATGGGTAGTGACTTCACGAAGACAAACTTAAGTAAAGGATGGGAAGGGATAGGACCAGTCGCTTGTTGAAGACACAGGATTTGTTGGACCAGTTCCAGTTGCTGTGACAACTGTACGTCTGGTTAGGGAGGCTGAGATTTAACTCAGAAGACCGTGTCTTTGCCTTATTCCCCTTGAGCTAAGGACACCCAGTCCTCGCCCAATCACTCTGGTAAGTCTTCAAGGTAGACTTCCAAACCTTCACAGACTTTGTTCACCCGGCGATCCACAATGACTCTTGGATGCTCAGAACGCGACGCCTAACCAGCTGGAGGATACACAGTCCTCAAGTGTAATAAGTCTTCGGGTCACACAGACAGAAAGACTTCAGTGATGCCTAACACTCTTTGGCTCTGGGTGTTTGGGCTTTGTCCTCGCAAGGATTTCTCTCTCTCAAATGCTTCGAGGTGGGTTGCTCTCAAAACGACAAAAGCCGTAAACTAACTCTAAGCAGCCACCAATTTATGGTGTAGGGGGTGGGCTATTTATAGCCACAAGGCAACCCGACCTGATTTGTCCGAAATGACCCTGGGTCACTAAGGAACTGACATGTGTTCCAACGGTCATATTTCAAACACACGCGGCAACTTTACTTGGGCTACAAGCAAAGCTGACTCATCCAGCTCTGGATAAGATTTGCTCGCATTGTCTTCGCTCGAAGACATAGGATTTGGGTTGAGCATCACTTCAGTCACTCTGACTTAGTTCACTTGGACCCCACTTAACAGTACGGTGGTTCCTATGACTCAACAAAGAAGAAAAGGAAACAATGAAACCACACAGTCTTCACGCTCCATAGTCTTCACACAATGTCTTCTCATGTCATAGTCTTCAATATGAATATCTTATCATACCACCATTGTCTTCAATGTCTTCATACAGTTTTAGGGGTCATCTCTGGTAGGTAAACCGAACGCATTAGTCCCTCAACCAACTTTGTCGTCAATACTCCAAAACCAACTAGGGGTGGCACTAGATGCACTTACAGCGGCGCCAGGTAGGATCTGGGCAGAGGCGAGGTCTTCGCGCGGGCGAGCGAGGCAACAACGGTGCTTGCCGCGAACAAAGACGACGGGTGGAGGGAGGTCATCCATGGCACCTTGGAGTTCCTGGATAGGGAGAAGGTAAGAGACAGAAACCAGATGAAGGGAGAGAGAGCACGAGAGGAAGAAGGAGATGGCAGGGCGCGAAGGTCGACCAGGAGGGGCGGCGCGCTCGTTGCTGGTTCGCCAGCCGACGGGGTCCGTCAAGGTTCGGGAGGCAGCACGAGGAACTGCGGGGAACGAAGGCTGGGCGCGGATCCGTTCGGCCTCGGGCGTCGTCCTCCTAGACGCGGACGAGGAGCTTCTCCAGCGACGGCGCTGTTACAGAGAATAGAGAGAGAAAATCGGGTGAGACAAAGAGCAACGAGGGAGATGGAGGAAAGAAGAAAGGGATAAGGCAGGGGCGCGAGGTCCTGCTGGCGGCGCTGCTTGCGGCCGGCTCGAGGGATTGGCTGGCGTTTGAAATCGAGGAGGGGATGGATTTGGGAGGATCCCGAGGGGAACCAAAGAGATTGGCGGCGGGGAGAAGGATGGGGCAGCTCTCCTTGATTTTAGGGTTGCCCCGCTTATATACGTTGGTAGATTAGGTTAGGGGGATATTTGGTCCCTCCGATATTAATCGGACGGTCCGAAATACTAGGTTGGGAAATCCAAATAAGAAAACGGAGATGTTTTAGGGATGTTGGGGGATGATCCGGACCCATCGGTGATGACTGAGCGGGTCGGGTTTGGGGCAGTTTCAGACACACACAAAAGGGGTTGGTGGCTGTGCAGAGAGGGTGGGCATGGAGTTGAATTCCACCTCATTTGAATTTAATTCAAATGAGTGTGAGAAAGAAGTGGGTATTCGGTATGTCCAAAAATGTTGAGAAATTTGGTGGAGCTCGGGAAAATGACGAAAGAATTTATGGGCAGAGTTGGAGACCAAGAATTGAGATAACAAAGGCATTGGGATTTATTTGCAAGTGTGTTATGATCAATTCCAAATAATGAAATATTTATTATAGCTCCCTAATAATAGTAGGAGACTTTGAATATGTTTTAAAGAGAAATCACCATGTGAATATCCCTCGATTTAAATAGATCAACGATCTATGCAATTTATTTAGGTGAGTTTTAAAAAGGGTTGCATGACGACATGATGCAATGCAAATGTGCAATGATGAATGCATCAAACAAAACAAATCACATGACAAAAACTCGGAATAGCAGGAAGTCTTCTGGAGCGTCGGTCTCGGGGCATTACACAAAGCTAAAGGATCAGATAACTCAGGCCAAGGCGGACTTGGTGGCTGAGGAGGCCAGGATGGCTGAAGAGCGGGGCGCTTTAGATGCCCAATCACAACAGATCCAGGCGCAGAATTACCGGCTTATGTTGGATCAGAATGCGTCAAACAAAGTAATGAGAAGGAAGTACCAGTCTCGTCTGCCGCAGATTTACGAGGGTATGAATCTCTTCAATACGCCAGGAGCCGAGCCCAGTAATCCGGTAGTAGTAAACCGGATCGAGGCACCTGGGGTGGTGCCGGATCAGCCACAGATGATGGACCCGCCTCGATGGACGGACAACCCACCGCAATATGTAACAACGCCACCAGGTCACTTCTCTAGCCCTTTGGATAATATGATTGCTGCAGCATCGCATTTGGCAGCTATTCCGATGGAGGGTGATTCACTAGCGGCGGTTGAGACACGACGGACCAGGGATCTTCTTCAAACCGCTGTTGTGCAGCAGTAGGCTTATTCCTACAGCCGAGATACAATACATTCAACCCCTCGTCCGAGCAAGAGTTATAGCAGGCACATGGATGAACCAGCCGTGTCAAGCAGTGCACGGCGTCGTGATGCCCCTCACGGGCCTAATCCGGCGCACGACAGTTTGAATGCTCAGGATGTGGTGAACAACGGCAGATCATGGCGTGAAGCAGAGTTAGCAGCACAGTTGGCAGCACAGTACCAGAATCAACCCGCCCCGGTTCAGCCAGCGGCGTCAGTTGAACGTGGTTTGGCCTTTAGCTCTTGGGGAGTACCGTGCCTCACCCCGGCTCTGCGTAATGTGCGGCTACCCAAGGATTTCAAGGGTCCGCGTAAAGTGCCTAATTATACCGCTGATCAGCCCCCTGAGGTGTGCGTTGAAAGTTATGAGATGGCAATGGAGATGCTAGATGTGGATGAAGCGGCATGTGCAAAATACTTCACCATGATGTTAGAAGGAACGGCTCGTACCTGGCTGAAGAGCCTGCCTGTTAACTCGATCCGTTCATGGGATGAGTTGAAGGCCAAGTTTATAGCAAACTTCAAGGATACGTGCAAGCAACTCATGTCCATTGTGGATCTGGCAGCTTGTGTCCAAGGAGAGAATGAATCAACAACCCATTGGGTGCGCCGGGTTTCAGAAGTTTTGCATTCGTCAGGCCGCATCAATCCCGACACGGCAATTGTGACCTTGGAAGGTAATTGCCGATTTAAGTCACTGAAGATGAAGTTGGGATGGCTCAAGCGTCACTACAATGATATGGGAACACTCATGGCGGCTCTGGTTGAGTATGCGGATTCTGATAATACCAAGGACCCCGATTCTGATGAAGAAAAGCAGGAGAAGGGAAAGAAGAATGTCGGTTTAAAAGGACAGCATAACCAGGCGAGCCATGGGAACAATGGTAAGCGAAAAGCGGACAATTCAGGTTTTGTGGCTAACACTAGTATGCAAGGCAATATGCAGCGCCGTAAGGGTAAACCTCCCCAGCGCGATGGAGGCATGGATCTGGAATGCTTGTTCAACCAGCCCTGCCCAAAGCACGGGACAAAGGAGGTTCCGGCCACGCACCTCTGGAAGGATTGTCACATCATGAGGGAATTCAAAAACTCTGATCTCTTCCAGTATGACCAGGGTCCATCAGGTGGTTCCGGTCCAAGATTTCACGGGCCGGGTTATGGTGGTGGCAGTTCAAACTCAGGATTTCAGAATAATCAGGGCAATCAGAACAACCAAGGTGGTCACAATCAACAGAGTAATCAGGGGAATCAGCGGCAGTCGGGTTATCAGAGCAACCCGAAACAGTCAAACGGTGGACAGTATCATGTCTTCACTACTAGTTTGTGCAAGTGCGATCAGAAGCTCCATAAAAGGGCAGTAAACTCTGTTGAACTAGCAGTGCCCCGTTATCTACGCTGGTCTGAGCAGCCTATTGTCTGGAGTCGGGAGGATCATCCGCCCCGGGTTGACAATCCGGGTCACCTAGCTTTGGTGGTTGCATCGCAGGTTGGAGGCTATAAGTTCACAAAGGTGCTCATGGACGGAGGGAGCAGTATCAATATCTTGTATTAAGAAACCTTCCGGCGTATGGGGTTGACAGATAAGAACCTTAGACCGCCAAACACCGTTTTTCATGGTGTGGTGCCTGGTAAATCGGCTTACCCAGTTGGTAACATAGCTCTGGAGGTGGTTTTTAGAGATGATCATGATTCAAGATCAGAGACGGTGACCTTTGAAGTGGTCAAGATCAGAAGCCTGTACCATGCCTTGTTTGGGCGGCCAGTTTATGCAAAATTCATGGCAAGGCCGTGTTATGTTTATCTGCAGCTCAAGATGCCGGGTCATAAGGGGACCATCACGATTCACGGTAGCCGCAAGATTGTGTTGGGGTGCGAGGAAGGTGATGCGGCTTATGCTGAATCGGTTTGTGCAATGGAGGAGTTGAAGTTTTATAAGGACAATGTTGATCTGGCATATATGACTTCTCTAAAGAAGCCAACTACAGAGCATGATCCGGCCTTGAAGTTTAAATCGGCTCATGAGACTAAATTGGTTGATTTTGTTCCTGGCGATTCATCCAAGCAGTTCAGCATCAGCGTCAACTTGGATCCGAAATAGGAAAGCGCGCTCATTGAGTTCATCCATGAGAACCGGGACATCTTTGCATGAAAACCTTCTGACATGCCACGTGTACCGAGGGAACTCGCTGAGCACACTCTTAATATTGATCCGAAGTTCAAACCGGTCAAACAGTTTCTTCGCTGTTTTAATGAAGAGAGGCGCAAGGCCATTGGTGAAGAGGTAGCCCGGCTGTTGGCAGAAGGGTTTATTGTGGAGGTGTTTCACCCAGAGTGGTTGGCCAATCCGGTGCTGGTACATAAGAAAAACGGCACTTGGCGTATGTGTGTGGATTACACAGATTTAAACAAAGCTTGTCCAATTGATCCCTTTGCCCTCCCTCGTATTGATCAAATCATTGATGCTCTGGCGGGTTGTGAGCGTTTGAGTTTCTTGGATGCTTATTCTGGTTATCATCAGATCAAGATGGCAGTTAAGGACCAGGAGAAGACAGCCTTCATCACTCCCTTTGGAGCCTTCTGTTATGTATCTATGCCTTTTGAACTCAAGAGTGCCCAGGCAACTTATCAGCGATGTGTGCAGAACTGTCTTCATACTCAGATTGGGTGCAATGTTCATGCTTATGTGGATGATATTGTGGTAAAATCCAGGAAGAAGGAGACGCTGATAGATGACCTCAAGGAGACCTTTGATAACCTATGGGTTTATAAGATGATGCTCAATCCGGACAAGTGCGTCTTCGGTGTTCCGGCAGGCAAGCTCCTAGGGTTTCTGGTATCTAACAAGGGTATCGAGGCTAATCCGGAAAAGATTAAAGCTATTATGTCCCTCGCAAAACCGGCGTGTATCAATGATGTTCAACGTCTGGCAGGTCGCATTGCGGCTTTGAGCCAGTTTATCAGTAGATTGGGAGAAAAGGCGACCCCCCTGTATCAGATGTTGAAGAAGACAGACAATTTTGTCTGGAATGATGTTGCTGATGTGGCATTTGAAGACTTAAAGAAGCAGTTGGCTGAACCGCCGGTTCTTGCTGCTCCAGTTGATAAGGAGCCACTGTTGTTATATGTGGCTGCTAATGCCCGGGTGTCAGTGTAGCTATTGTGGTGGAGCGCAAGGAGGCTGGAAAGGAATACCCGGTTCAAAGGCCGGTTTATTATATCAGCGAAGTGCTCATTGAGTAAAAGCAAAGATATCTGCATTGGCAGAAGCTGGTATCACTACAAAAAAATACACTTCCGTGATGATGCGTGTTTGTCATAGTAGGTCGCGTTTTTTGTCATGCATGTACATCCATGAGGATTTTTTCAGAATCAAGATAGTCATACCTGTGCTGTCATAGAAGTGTTCCATGACATTACCAAAATTATCATCACGGAAGTGTCCACTTCCATGACGATAAATCGCGCGTCACAGAAGTGCTTTCGTCAAGGGTGACCGACACGTGGCATCCACCGTAACAGAACGCCGTTAAGCTATCAGGTCGGGTTTTGGATCCGATAACCCATTAACAGCCCCGACCAATGGGGATTTTCCACGTGTAAAATCATCATTGGCTGGAGGAAACACGTGTCGGCTCACCGTTGGGACAGATCTCATCCGCTCATTGGACCGAAGGTGCCTATGATACGGCGACACGTGGCACGACCCAACAGAGGCCCATTCCTATGAAAAGGCCGGCCCGTTTGACTTGGTCAAAAGGTGGCGGGCCGGCCCACGGAAAGCCTGTTAACGGCCTGTTCGCATATAGCCCATTTACAGCCCGCTAACCCAGGGCCCGTTACGCCCTATCCGAATTAGGCCCAGTAGCGTCATCTGGGCCGTCCAATATGATTCCAGCCCGTTTTAACTTCCGGCCCATGTGTGTCCCATGACTTCTTTCGGCCCATATGAGGCCCTTTGTAACTCTTGGCCCATTAACAGCCTGTGGTGAAACTGGCCCGTAATGAACAGTGTATCACTTTATACCCATTAACGGCCCGTTATTCTATTGGGCCGTTTCCAGCCCAAGTTATCTTTCGGCCTTCTCAGGGCCCATTGATTCTTGGGCTCATTTGCAGCATTCGGTTACATACGGCCCGTTACTGTCATTTTCTGCTTGTGGGCCAAATTCAGCCCATCGTTATAGTCGGCCCGTTTGCAGACCGTTAATACGTTGGGCCGTTTTCATGTCAAAAGAACCCGTTGGGCTGTTTTCGTAGAGTTATCAAATACGGTCTATTTACGGCCCGTCATGGTCCACGAATTGTACGGCCCATGATTGGCGAAATGATGATACGCCCCGTAGAAGGCCCATGGATCTACGGCCTGTATGAGGCCCATGGATATACGGTCTGTAGAAGGCCCGTGGGTCGTATGGCCCGTAGAAGGCCCATGGACCCTACGGCCCGTAGAAGGCCCATGGACCCTAAGGCCCGTATAGAAGGCCAATGGATCCTACGGCCCGTATAGAAGGCCAATGGATCCTACGGCCGGAAGAAGGCCCATGGATCATACGGCCTGCAGGAGGCCCATGGTTACAACAGTCTGTGTGTTGCCATGATTATTTTGGACTAGTTACCAAAAATAGGCTATTGTGGCCACTAGAAAAACACAGAAAAAGAACTGCAGTGACTACAAGCAAACAACTAAACAAGACAATAAGGAAATAAATAAGCAAGCAATTAACGCTAGCCTATTACCACTATTACACATATTACATCCACTGGGCATCAAAGTTCGCCACCAGTGCAAATATAGGCAACAAAGCAGCATATTACATACACTGGATGTCAAAATTGGCCACCAGTGCAAATAAACGCGGCAGCAAAACAAGAGCATAACTGAAACAACTTCAGAAGAGCCCAAGAAAAATTATCCTGGGTATCCACCATCCTGGCAATAAGCTTAGCAAGCTGATTAGCTTTGTCCTGTTTGGCGCTAAAATCCTCCAATGCTTGTTGTTGCACCAGAAAGTATGCATCTGAATGCTCCCGGGACTTCCGTAGTCCTTCCGCTTCTTGTCGCAGCACAGCTGATCGATGTATTTCATCTTGTAGTTGAGACTCAAGAAACCGAACTGATTCAGATAGTGAGTTTGAATAGCTTGTGCAAGCAGTAGTGGTCGGTAACTCGAACACTAAACCAAGACAGGACTTTGGGGTTGTCTCGCTGTCTTCAAGATAGTCTTCCTTAGCTGTTTTATCAGCTTTGTTGGAGACCAACAAGGATGTGTCACTATCCTGAACCTTATCTGCATTACTTCCTTTACCATTGCTTAATAAGGCACTCTTCCCCAATATTCTGTTAGCATTCTAAAAGAAGAAACAAGCAGACACATAACAAGTTTAGCATGTACTAGTATATGAAACTCATTTCGATGAACCGGTTCATTAGTAAGCTGGACAGGATTAAACTACCAAGTCTTCTATTGCCAAGTACTAGTACATAATAAAAGCATCAAACAAACATATATCTATGTCCTATGGTCACTGCATTGTCTTGCCAAATCAAAATAGAGACACGGTTCAAATCATATCAGTTCAAGACAAAGCAGCAGTGAAAGAATACAAAGTGTGGGAAACTACACAGCACAACAAGATTTCAGATGGGTACCATGGGTCTACATGTACAACAACACTATTGGCTCTGTTGTGATGCTAGTAATGTGCATGATATGAAAGTCAACTGTATACACAATTGAAATCAAAAGAGCTATTGATAAGAGCAAACATGTTAAAGAAACATGTGTGAACATACTTGTTGTGCCATTGGAGTTTCGATTGGATCCTTCAATTTTAAAAAAAAAGTTTGTATCAGTAAATACAGTGATACAAGAGCAAAGCAATCATAGTTAAAAAAGGTGCGCCTAAGCGAGCGCTTAAGCGCGCCTAGGCTCTAGGCATTGGCAAAACGCATTGCGCATAACTATGCTTAATCTGTGCATAACTGCGCATAAGCATGCGCTTTGGTTAGTAAAGCGCAAGGCGGTGGCAAAATGCACAATTAACGCCTAGCGCTTTTTTGAACTATGATAGCAATGGAATCTTAAATTAGAATAGTTGTTCTTCAGGTTTAGGCACTTGTTCTACATGAACAGAGTACAGTAAGACGCAAGAATATAATACTTAAAAATAGAAAATGAGCTCATAGACCTTACCACATTATTGGTTCGGGACCAGTACAGAACAAGGCGTTCCCAGTCATCGTCCAGTAAATGTGTCTCGGGAGAATGTAAGGGAATTTGATGAGTTTCTTTGCCAGTGAAGTATGTTTTCTTTAGGTAATTCCGATACTGCCACCAAGCATTCTTGAAGATATCAGAGGTATCAGCACAGGTTACCTCATCCTGAGTTTCCAAATCGGTCCTTCTCTATAGTGAAAAATGGGAAAATTTGTTGTATTATAACCATCATGGAGGTAGGATGTATGGGACGAAGCAAAGTAATTGCCATGAATAACATTACTTACACATAACTCCTGGACAAACACCTGCAACTGGCATTTTCCTTCATCTTCAGTATAATATTTTCAAGATGGGAAGATACGCACATACAATTTAACAACATCAAATGCGAGAGATGCTAAACTATGACTAGCTGGTTGTGCTTCCTCCACAGGAATAAGCGTACTAACTGGTGGAGTTGGGGTTCGCCGTGATAGTACTGGCCCTTTGGGCACTGGAGCTGCCTTACTAACTGCTCTTGTTTGGGAGCTCTATGGTGGAGATGGTGTTGTGTCAACAAGAACTGGGTTACTATCGGCTAGGGTTGGGGTTAGATTGGGTGAAGCTGGTTCTCTATCCATCGCAGTAGGGGTACAATCTCCGAGAGTTTGGGTTATGTGTGGTAGGACTGGTTCTTGTGCATGTACAACCGGGGTGCTATCTCCACCAATAGGTAGCACTGTTTTATTTGAAGACCGTGTTTTTATTCTGCTAGATACTGGCATCACACGCTCCAATTCAAATGGCTGATAAACAGGAAACATAGTTGAATGTACAGACATTGTATGAGAGACAGATGCAATAGATAGTGTGGAAAAAAGAGGGCATGAAATAGTTGACATGTATATTATTTAACTAAAACGGATAGCATGACATAATTTCACATATATGATGTCTATCTAAACTTGATAGCATAGCATAACATAATTCAAAGATATGATGAATAACTAAACATGATCGCATGACATAATTCACCTACATGTTATCTAAGTAATCAGGATCGCATCATTTAATTCACATATGTGATTTATATGCTAAACAGAGGGCATTCGATATGATGTCTGAACTAAGAACATGGTGTTGAATATTGTGTATATGATGTCTAAACTATGTGATGCAAGACACTGTATGCATGATATGAGCAGTATAACCGTGCCAAGTTAGAGCATACACCTCAGTGGGGGAATAGGACTGGTCATTTGTCTCTGAATCCATCTCTGAGGAGCTATCGGGACCCAACAAGAGATCTGCTTCGACAGGTAGCACTATCTGCTCTGAAGGCCTTGTTTTCACTCCAGATTTTCCCATCTCCCACCCAAATGGCTGATTCACAGGAAGAGTAGTTTAATGTACAAACATTGTCGACAAATGGAAATGTAATGAAGAAAAGGATGGGCAAGATATCATTCAAATATATGATGCCTAGTTAAACAGGATGGCATTGCACATTTCACATATATTATGGCTAGCTAAAAGACATGAGACTTCATAATTCCCATATATGATATAGAAACTAAACAGGTGGCATTACAGAACATGTCTAAACTAAGCAAATGACATATATGATGTCAAAAGTAGGCACTGCAAGGCAACATATGCATGATATGACTAACATCATCATGCCAAGGTAGATCAAACACCTTGGGGGGTAAATAGGAGTGGTCAGCGGCGTCTGAATTCGCCTCAGAACAGATATCTTCCTCTGGATTACAATCTGGAGAGGGGTGGGGAGGGTTTGCCATTGAACCCACCATGGAGCGATGTCTGCATGACATTGTATTGCCGCGCAAAACTCTTCTCTTTTTCTCTACATGTCCAGCATGACTGTGTACAATATCTGACATGCATACGAAAAAATATGGTGAGATTATGTAAGGAGAGCATGCAGAAATTTAGAGTGATGGTAACAACCAGTGAATGGATCCAAAAATAATGATAGCAGGCTGATGATTGCTTTAAATTAATAAAAAGACAGATGATGATTGCTTTACTATTTGTTTCCCACCCAAGATGAACAACATAGGCATACCCTAGGTGAACTAGATATTAGACATACATACTATTCATTGCTGCCTCGATATGTGCCCCACAACTAATTTAGAACTCAAGTTTTAACATTAATTTGGACCTGACTTGGGAGTCCAAGAGCTGAACAGGACGATAAAGTAGCAGGTAAGTTTAAGCAATGCATAACATAAGCAGAAACAAAAGAGTGCGATCTCTCTTGTGGACCCATGTACTCCTCAGGTTCATCTGCTGAGTCGATGATGGTGATGCCGTTGCGGTGGGTGCCGGCGGCAGGGAAGGAGATCTGAGGCGGAGATAGACGGTCAGGAGTCGTGATGTCTGGTTTGGTGGATACTTCTGTCGATGGAGCAGCTCAGGTGAGGTGGACGACGTCGCGGAAGGAGCAGGACAAACCACACAAAGTTCCCTTCGACACGTACCTGTAACTGAAGTAATTCTGTAAGGGCTCATTTGGCTTGCATGATTCTTAAAACGCAGGGATAGGAAAAACACAGGAATAGGATAGGAAAATGCACATGGTAAACAGAGCATTTGTAAACACAAGATTTCTGTCAACTTGGGTGTTTGGTTTACAGGAATTGGAAGAGCAGAGGAATGCAAAGAAACATGGACAAAATAAAGTGAAACCATATGAAAGCATGTACAGTTAGAATGTTATTCTGGCACTAATGCACTTGGTCTTGTTTTCATGCATAGGATTTTGAAAAGTAGGTCCAAGTGGATGTTCTGCTTCATTCCTTTCAACAAAATGCATGAATAATTGAATAGTAGAGTGCCATTGGAAAATTCCTATTGCTATGTTTTCCCGTTGAACCAAAATAGCCCTAATGGATCGACGTGAATGTATAGTAATAAGTGATGCAACAAGTGTACAACCTCTTTGCCGTAGCCGTGTCGACCTCAGCATCATTGGGTTGGTTACTGAAGCAGTTGAGCCAGAGGTGGCTGTCGGAGGTGTGGAGGAAGATTTGAGGAATCTGTAGACGGCGTCCAGGGCACTGCTCTATTGTGATGGATCGTTCTATCGTTGGAGCAGCTCCAGTGAGCCGTAAGACGTCAAGGCTGAAGCAGCACAAGACAGACATCATCAATCTCAAGTGGGATTCTAATAGCATCTCCAATAGATGATGTAAAATGGATGTAAAATTAACATCACCAAAAACCACCTGACTACAACAGATGAGGTAAAAACTGTTGACTCTGAACTTAACTGTCGAAACTGAAATTTACTATAGAATCTAAATGCTGCAATCGAAACTGAACGCAATGGTAGCAGAGAGGCACTTGACATGTAGTTTAGGGAGGGCATGTAGTTCATCTTCAACCTGCACCCCCCTGAGCCGCCAGCCACCACAGGCCAAACCGCCGGCCCCAGCGCCGCCTCGCCGCCTCGAAACAACTCGCCACCGCTGCCCCGGCCAGCCCTCTAGGCCCCCCGCCCCCCACCATGAACCCTAAGATAGATAGTGGGGTACCT